>NW_017674583.1:47812-91938 GCF_001879085.1 Nicotiana attenuata
AAGAAGACTAAAATATAAAAATATTAAACTTACTCTTAATTAATTAGAACACACTACTAAAATAAAACTAGATACTAAAAGTGAAACTTTTTTTTTTTGTTATTTTGAAGATTATATAAAGATAAAAATAAGGTACTATTTTTGTATTTTTTTAATTTTATGAAAGGTACATAAAATAAAATATTTTTTGTAATTTTCATTTTGTGACGAAATAAAGTAAAAGAGTCAAAATTAGTTGAATTAATTATATTAGACCTAAACTAAGTATTTAAATGCTAAAATATGTAAAATCTTGGGGAGGGTAAAAAATTACATGTCTACAGGTGCGCAAATAACAGAATTCTTTCAATGTTGGCAAATTAAAAGGATTACTTCAACACCTTATAATCCTATGGCCAATGGACAAGCTGAATCGACAAATAAAGTTATTATTAATATCTTAAAGAAAAGACTAGAGGAATCAAAAGGTAAGTGGCCAGAAGTGTTACCCGGAGTCTTGTGGGCTTACAGAACGACCGCAAAAATCTCGATTTGGGGACAATGTACTCAAGAAAGTTTTTGAATCCACAAGAAGCCAATGCAGGGAAGTTTAGTCCAAATTGGGAAGGACCTTACAAGGTTTGAGGCATCGCTGGAAAAGGCGCATACGAATTGGAAACCATGGATGGCAAGGTTCTACCCTCAAGTTGGAATGCTGTTCATTTGAAGAAGTACTATTTCTAAGGAAAGAAAATACCAACCGTCAGGTATCCCTTAATTACGATTTTTATTTTTGCACAGTTAAAATTATACTAACAATTTTAGATGATAGGCAAAAAGCTAGCCCACACCAAATGACGATATTAGACCTGAAAGACACGTGGATGTAAAATAATTCCAGGTCTAGGGTTACAACCTTTCTGATGGGAATATAAATGGTTAAGCAGTCATTATCTAAATTATACCTCCGAGTCCCGTATGTTTTTTCCTTTTCCGAAAAAGGACCACACGGAAGAAAAAATCAAGTGCTCGAGATTTCATACTTCAAAGCTCAAACACTTGGGGGACTATATATATAAGGAAGGCAAAGAAGACTGGAACAATCTGAATTCAAGTCAAGCCTAAAAGTAGTCAAGTCTACCCAACAAATCAAAAGTTCAGAGCAACGTCACGAGCCTGATTCAAAAACCTATGATGAATACACTCGTGGATGCAAATTCCAAATTTTACGAATTTATAGGTTAAAATCAGTATTTAGTCATGGTTTGTCAACATATACCCTCAAAATTTTTACAGAATCTGTTGTAAAGAAAATAATTACGAAAAAGTTATAGATGATATCTAAATACATGTAAAATGTTATTGAAAGTTCAAAAGAGACAAAACTTTTATCAAAGTTGTTCAAAAAAAAGAAAACACGTGTGTTCCTATTTCTATTTTCGTATGTTTACACCATTATGAAGTTGAGACGTCTTCTTCATTAAGTGTCGTATATAAAAAGACCCTCTTTTATAATTCGTGCTTGTTCAAAAAGTCACGAAATTAACAAAGCATTTTTAAATGCAAAAGTTAAAGGGTAAAAAAAAACCCAAACGTTAAAGTCAAGTGGAAAGTAAAACCTCAAACTTATAAAGAAAAAGGCAAGGGTAAACCACTATGAGAGTAAAACATAAACTCAAAATAAAGATATCATAAATATTGGACAAAAACTTTATAATATCTTATTAACTTAGTTACAACTAAGTATGAACTTAGTTCCAACTTGATTGTCTTTACAAAAAATCCCGAAATAGACTAGGGGTATGATATTCCAAAAATATTACCCCCAAAAAGGATCAGGGGTAAACCTTCAACTGTTCCACCAATAAAAATAAATAAATAAAACAACACTTCAAATCTTCTTAAACTTTCACTGAGGGGTAGAATCTGAACCAGAAACGGCATCATCAGGACCAGGATGGGCAACTTGAGCGGAAGGAGGGTGAACAACCACTTCACCGGGAATAACCTCATCACCCTCGGGAGTGTCAGCCATGGGTGAAGAAGAACTCTGGCTTTGCTGGGTTTTCTCAATTGTTTCTTTGATCTTTGCTATCTCAGTAGCCAAGTTAAAACCTTCCCGGCTTGCCTCCATCAGAGTATCATGGCATGTATTCAAAAAAGCCCAACTTATTTCAACGGCAGTCTTGTCCTCAAGGGCTTCATAGTCTCTTTTCCAATGCTCAATCTCATTCCTAAGTTCTTCCTTCTCAGTTAAGGCAACATCATAAGAAGCCAGCAGGGGGGCAAGTGAATTCTCCAAAAATCAAACTCTATCAGAAGACATTCGGAGATCCTCTTAAGCTTGGGTGAGTGTTTGAACAAGCTCACCAGCATAAACTTCTTTCTGAATCAATAAGTCTTTCAGACCTTTTATCTCTTCAGTAGCTTTAGAAAGCCGTTCAGCAAATGAAGACTCAAGAAGGTTCTTGTCTTTTCCCGCCTGATTAGAAGAGGCCCTCTCAACCGCTAGTTCTGCTGCCAAAACCTTTACTTGCTTCTCCAAGGTACACTTGTTTTCCTCTAAAACTTCCATTTCAAGTTGAAGACTCTCGTACTGCTCTTTCCAATTATCTGCCTCAGTATGATAGTCATGCATTACCTGCTCCATATGGACGATCCTTTTCATCATCTCCGTACCGATGAGATTGATCTACATAGTAAGAAAAATAATTGTGATACTAATAAAAGAAAAATCACACGAGATAAAAAAGATGAGGTTTATACCTTCAAAGGTGAATGCACAATATCATTCATCCAAGTTAGAGAGCTATGACTTTCCAGTTTAGACTTCTCAACTGGGCCTATCAGCGGTTTCAACCACACGTCAGCCTGGCCTGATTTCTTCAAGAGGTTACCGTCTGTGGGGACTTCAATGGTAACTTGTTTCATCGTCCTACTTCCACTAGAAGAGCCAATTTCAACATAGGAAGTTGTGGCAGTAGGAAAGATCGAAGAAGTCAAAATAGCCACGGCCGGAGCAGTAGCGGCGAGGGTAGGAACATGCAACTGAGGTTCTATCAGAGCAGACACAGGAAAAGAAGCAAGAGGCGCTTCCTCAGAAATTAAGCCAAAGTTTTCATCATAAAATCCACGAGAGAAGATGTGTTCGGTAGAGCCATGGAGTGCTGCAGGCGTCACTTCATCAGAACTCAATAAAGTAGCACTCTCAGGCTCAAACACAGAAACAGGACGAGGAGGAGTAGTTTCGTCATCAGAAACGACCCGTTTTCTGGCTCGTGGCTTACGAATCCATGAGCCTTCTTCTCTCTCCTCTTAATCTTCGGAATCTTGTGGTCTATTAGCTTTTCTTTTCGATGAGGAACTCAAAATTATTTTCTGAGCTTTTGCTAAAGAAAGCCTAGAGGCAGCAATTGATTCAGCACTCACACCCCGAATGGAAACCCTAATAAAGAGAAAGGTTAATAAGTTCTAAGATAAGAACAAAGAAAAAGGAGAAAGTGGAAGAGAAAGTTACCGTGAGTCTTAACCTTCCATCCAAATCTATCTGAATGATACTTCCAAGTCCTTACTTCCATAGGAGCAATTATTAACAATTTTTCGACCCAACCACGGAAACCAGAAATCTCCTCAACAGTTCCCTTGGTTGCTAAAAGGGAAAAGTAAAACAGTTACGAGAAGTACAGGTTCTACACAAACAAGAGAAAAAAATAAAGAAAAGCTCACATGCAAAGTTCCACTTCTCAGGGAAGGGCATGTTCTCTTCACCTACTAACCCACTTGTGAGAGCAACAACGAACCGGGCATACCAGCCACGATCTTTATCATCCTCAAGGCTGACTAAAATTCTCTTACTTCTCACCACGAGTGTAAAGATCCCATGATAGAATAATTTGGGAGAGTAGAGATGGATTAGATGATAAAAGGTGAAGGGTAACTGAGCCAGGTTTGCCAAATACCTAAGGCATGCCACAACCCTCCATACAATGGGGCCAATCTGTCCTAAACACACATCAAAGAAACGGAAAAATTCAACAATGACTGGGTCAATAGGAGGCCTAAAACCTAATGTGAAGGGATATGTATACACAAAAGAAAGCCAGCTTTAAAGAAGTGATCCTTTGGTTTTCATTGGGAACCAGAATTGGAAAATCAAATTTCCAATGACATTCTCTACGTACAAAGGAAATCAAACCCTCAGTAATTTGAGAGGGGTAAACATCAGCCCGATCATGAGAAGTCATAGAAGTATCATGATTTCTAATCGATTCTCTATCAGAATAGAAGGAAAGTTCAGCAGGGATGATCTCATCAACCGAAGGTTCACGTATTGGTTCACTAGAGTCTCTATTTTTAGCAGAAGATCTATGTGAAAAAGAAGCCCTAGTTCTAGAAGATGATGGAGGAGTAGAACTAGGTTGAGAAAAAGAACCCCGTACAGATACTGCTCCTAAACTACGCAACCTACCACCTCTCCTACTTCTGGTAGGAGCAAGAGGGAGTTCGTCTATGATAAAAACTTTTTGAGGATCAGGGTTTGAGGAAGATATAGTTGAATGGAGAAGTAGAACATGTTGAAGAACGGGAATAGGATGTGAATAAGGGACATTGATGAAAGTTTTTTCGTGAAAGTAAAGGCAAAAGATGTATTTATATACAGAAATAACCGTCATACAAAAAAGGTAATGATGGAGACGTCATTATGAAAACTGTCACTTCGTGACTAGAGCAGCCGCAAAAAAGCCCTAAAACACGCTGCGGAGTTGCAGACCCAATCGATGACTACCACGTGTCATATGCATTAAATGGAAGTGACATACGACGCATTAGTTCAGGAGAAGGTATAATGATACGTGGGAAACGAAGGCAATAATTCCCACCATAAAAAAAAAAGATCCACTTCCCAAATATTCAATTGGTGAATAAATGGAAAGTGGGGGGACTATCTGTATTGGGGAAAATAAATATTACACGTGGAATTAATTATGTGGCTGACATGGCAAGACACGTGGATCATTAGAAAAGTGACAGCTGGAGAAGAGTACTTAAAGAGATGCGAGTTCTAATATGTACGAGCAAAAAGTCTAAGAGACAAGAAGAAACGGTTGCTCGAGTTTCTTCGTAATTTGAAGAGACACCGGTGGAGTGAATCAAGACAGCAAAAAGTACTGATTCGTTAATCTTCAATTAATGAGCATGAATGATTAAAAACATTATAGAATCTTCATGAAACAGTTACATTGCCAATTATAACGTTTCATTAATGTCATTAAATGCTCATAATGACTCCATTACGAAAGGGAAGAGACGTTGTACCTAGAAATAGCTATAAAAGGAAGAGAAATGTCATTTGTATGAATACGTTCCGGTTATTACTGGAATAAACTTATTTACTTTTGCTTTATATTGATTACTTTTCTATTTCCTATTTTCTGGTTAAACACCTGATATTCCCAAATATGATGGAACAACTGATCCTCGAGATCATGTAAGTGCGTTCACTACTGGCGTGAAAGGCAATGACTTAACCAAACAAGAAATCAAATCGGTTCTGGTCAAATTTTTTGGTCAAACACTCATAAAGGGAGCATTAATGTGGTATTCTCTTTTACCTGAAAATTCTATTGATTCTTTTGCTGAGCTTGCAGATTCATTTATAAAAGCACATTCGGGAGCTCAAAAGTTTAGAAAAGGATGGAAGACAACATTAAGGTTAAATAAGGGAATACAGAGTTGCTCAGAGAGTTCGTAAATAGATTTCAGCGGGAGAGGATGATGTTACCTTGAGTACCTGATAACTGGGCGGCTATGGCATTCGCAGGCAACCTAAACGAGAAAAGTTGAGAAGCCACGAGAAGGCTGAAGGAAAGTTTGCGAGAATTTCCAGCAACAAATTGGAACGATGAGTACAACAGGTACAACACGAAGTTGCGGATAGAAGAAGATACGATCGCACAACCAAGTGTTGATGAAAGAGCAGGATCTAGACGTGCAAAATCAGAAAAATGATCCGGTAAAAACAGGTACGAGCCGTACATGGGATCTTCTGGGCGAGACTCTCGATCTAAACAGGAAAGCGCATAATTCGACTTAGGACCAAGGCAAAAAGACACGAGTTCTTCATCGAGGTTCAGAAAGGAATAGGGTGCCTGAAGCAATGACTCCAATACGTAAGCGTGGATAGGAGATTACAACTTTAATATTAGCACATCCGAGTTAGTATATGTTTTAAGAGGTATGTGGGATAAGGTGCGGTGGCCTAATGAAATGAGATTAGATCCAAGCAAAAGAAATCCAGATTTCTGGTGCGAGTTTCATAACGATCATGGCCATAGAACAACAGATTGTAGAATTATGCAAAGAGAAGTCGAGCATTTGTTGAAGCAAGGTTATCTTACTGATTTGTTTAGTGAGAAAGGAAGACAATCATATATGATGAACAAGCAAGAGCCCCAAAACCTCCATCACCAAAAAGAACAAAAAACGTAATAACTGGAGGGGATGAGGTCAATAGAGTAACATATACAGCTGCAAAGAAGAAGTCAAAAATCACGATTACTCACGGGAAGCGAGTTCGTCAGGTCTTGGATGGTGACAGTATAACATTCAATGACGAGGATGCAGACAGCTTGATAATTCCTCACAAAAAAATGCACTGGTAATATCTTTACTTGTACATGATACTAACGTAAAACGAGTTTTGATTGATCCAGGTAGCTCAGTGAACATCATTTTACTGAGGGTGGTGAATGAAATGCAAGCTAATGATAAGGTGATACCAAAGGCGGTCCTTGTCCAGGTTTGATAATTCAAGTGTTATCATGAAAGGGGAAGTTGTACTCACCACATTTGCAGAAGGAGTTGTCAAGGATACAAAGTTCCAGCTGATAGACGCGGACATGGCCTACAATATAATTTTGGGAAGACCGTGGATTCACGAAATAGACGTTGTTGATAAGTGGGTATTTGGACTACTTATTAGCGCCTTTTTGCTTCCCTTTTAGTCCAAAAGTAATTAATTATGTTCCCGTAAACTGATGAAATGTGCTTAATTGCAGGAATATTGGAAGATGAGCTCCCAAGATGAAATCCAACTCAAGAAGTAGTGAGCTGAACTCAAGGACAAAAACAGGCACAAAAGATCAGAAGTGCGGAACGTAGATTATCATCTGCGGCCGCAGGATGTGAAGAAACGCCCATCAGAGAAGTGTGATAAGTGCGGTCCGCACGTGATATGTGCGACCGCAGAAACTGGGTAAAAGCAAAAGTTCAGAGAACCTGCATCTCAAGTTCAACAAAATTGCGGACCACACGATCATTGTGCGGCCGCAGAAGAAAAGCCACGCGACCGTAGTAACATTTGTGCGGATAGCAGAAGAGCAAGGTGAGGCCGCAGGCACATTTATGCTGTCAATAGAAAGAGAGAAGCGCGGCCGCATTTCAAAATCTTGCGGCCACAGGTTTCCAATCCTGTCAGGCTAATTCGAAGTGCGGACCGCACATGGAATTTTGCGGCCGCAGAGCCTCTGAAAGGGCATTTTTGTCCGTAAATTCTAGCCCTATATAAATAGAAGAGTTTCACTTTTTTAGGTTAACTTATGACAACAACAGCCACTCTAGACGATTTCTTTTGCTCTTTTTAGTAGTTTTTGCTATTTTGAGCTTTTTGAATATTGATTTCATCATTTTAATTATCAATATGGGTTTAATTATCGCTTCTTATTTTTCTTCCAATTTAAGAATGAGTAGCTAGATTTTCACTAGGGTTTGACCCAACCCTAATGGGTGTTTAATTTATTGCTTGTTTATGGTTGGGTGTTGATTATCTAGCCTTGTTCTTTTTTTTATTTGAAGAATTGATGGTTACAACATTATTTCATACGTATTTGACTTGGTCTGTACTTGAGAAAGAGAGACTTAGTCTATGAAAACTTGGCTAGCAAGAAATAGGGTCAATTGAGAGATTGATAAGCCCAATTAAAGGGTTGAACCTAGAGATAGTAAAACCCGACTTGAGCTTATTGTCATCTATTTTGTTCAATACCCATTTGGACTTGAGAAAGCAAAATTGGGCAAAATCACTTTTTGCGGTAGTGAGTGAGTACTTGAGTGTTGATAGCTATAATACACCCCGACCAATAAAATAAGCTTTTAAGTTTACAACCCATTAGGCGTTACCTAGGTACAAGCCATAGCCCTAGGCCCTTTATATCAATTGAAAAACAACCAAAAACAGTTTTCTAGTTTCATTCTTTATATCATAATCATAGTTTAATTTAGATTTCCAAACAAAACCAATTATTGCGGAAGTGCAAATTTAGATATACAAACTCACGAGCTAAGATATATACTACTAACACCCATTCATATAGCTTTCTGCGGAATTCGACCCCAACTCTTGTTGGCTATTACAATCTCAAATAGAGGAGTGAAATTGGACGAGATCAATTTTTGGCGCCGTTGCTGGAGACCTAAAAAAACGGTGTTAGCTATATATTTAGGTGTGTTTGTGGAATATCTTATTTTCCTTCCTTGTTACTAACGTGTGAGTATTGTAGGTGCAATCATGGCAAACAATGAGCTTGGAAACATAGCCGTGGGGAATGTGGATGTTGATGATGATCAAATGGATGAGGTCCCTCTTGAACCTCAAGCCAATAGACGAGGCCGACCTCCTCAGGACAATGTACCCGTTCCACCCCCACCTCCACCACGAGCGGCTCCACACCGGGTGTTGCCGAATGAAGGTTATGCAAGTGCTATAGTACCACCCCGTATTAGGGGGGCAACGTTGAAATAACCAATGTGGTGCTCACTTTGCTCGAGCAACGAGGGTTCTTTACCGGTGCACCGGGTCAAAATGCATATAAACACTTGAAGGGGTTCGTTGATACGTGTTGGGGGAGAAAACAAACAAATGTCTCCGAGGATGCTTTGAGGCTAAGACTTTTTCCCTTCTCTCTATGGAGGAAAGATTTAGATTGGTTGGAATGTTTGCCAAATCATTCCATTTGTACTTGGGATGAACTAGCGGAAAAATTTATTTAAAAGTATTTCTCTCCTGGGCAAATGGCCATTCTTCGGGATAAAATTCTGGCATTCAAGCAAGAGCCCAATGAACTACTACACGAGATATGGGAAAGATATAGGACAATGGTGAAAGAGTGCCCCAACAATGATATGACGGAGAACATGATTCAACAAACTTTCTATTGGGGGATCAATACCACCAACCAATGTGTAGTGAATCAACTTGCCGGTGGGAACTTCATGACCACGCCTTATGCGGAGGCGTGTTATATTTTGGATGAGATGGCGAATACTTCATCGGTGTGTCAATCTAGATCCAATATTCCACAAGGTGATCCGTATGTGATTCTTCTTCATAAAGAGTTACATGACCATGGGCAAGCCATAACTGAGTTGACAAACACCATGAACCAATTGGAAAAGGCTACTTCAACAAGTGCAAAACCCGATGCAAGTCAAAGATATGGAGGGAGTCAATATGATGGTAAACAAGAAAAGAACAAGAAGTCCACAAGTGCAACAAAGAGTGGAAAATTTTATGCAAGATGATAGTGGATTTGATCAAGGTGATTCTTACAATGATCAAGACGAAGAGGTCCAATTGTGAACAACTTTCAAGGGCAAAGAAACAACTACATGGCCCTAGTTACGAACAATGGAGACCTTCAAATAATCAAGGCAGTTGGAATTCTAACAACCAAAGTAATTGGAGTAGTGGAAACAATCAAGGCAATTGGAACAACAACAGTCAAGGAAATTGGAGTGGAAGCAATAACCAAGGGAATTGGCAAAACAATAATAATCAAGGCAATTGGGGAGGTGACGACCAAGGCGGGTGGAACAACAACCAAGGAAATCGGGGGTCGGGTTTTCGAAGGCCCCCGATGTATCAACAACCGAGCAACCACCTCCTTATCCTTCTCATGGTCCTAATTCCTCCAACAATGAAATGGGTTGTATTGAGAACATGTTCAAGCAAATGATGGATAAGAATGCCGATTCCGATGCCCAACTTGCTTCACACAACACATCAATCCGAAACTTAGAAGTGCAAATTGGTCAAATTTCTCAAGCTTTAAATTCTCATCCTAAGGGGGCACTACCAAGTGATACGGTGGTGAAGCCGAAGGGTGGGAACACTATGGGGCATGCCATGGCCGTTACTACAAGAATTGGAAGAGGAAAGAATGCACTTACCTCAAGTCAAAGGCAACTTGTGGACGATGAGCAAGTAGTAGAAGAAGAGGATATCCCGAACAATATTGTGCAAGCAAATGATGAAGTGCGGATTGGTATTGATGACGCAGTGGAAGAGACTCAAGAGGATGTGAACCCGTCTAGGGATCATGTGATTGACATACCAGAATCGATAGTGCAAAAAGCTAAGGCACCATTGCCTAAGACACCAAGTCCCTATCCTCAAAGGCTTGCCAAGAAAAATGGCGAGAATCAATTCAAGAAGTTCATTGATATGATGAAGAGTCTCTCTATAAATGTTCCATTAGTTGAAGCCTTGGAGCAAATGCATGCAAAGTTTATGAAGGACTTGGTGACAAAGAAGAGATTGATGAATTTTGAAACTATCAATGTCACTGACCAAGTGAGTGCAATTGTCCATTCGATGTCTCCTAAGTTGGAAGATCCCGGTGCTTTTACAATTTCTTGTACCTTTGGAAGTGCCGAGTTTGCAAAAGCTCTTTGTGATCTTGGGGCGAGTATCAACTTGATGCCCTATTTGGTTTTCAAGACATTGGGAATTGGGCAACCAAGACCCACATCTATGAGATTACAAATGGCCGATCGTACAATAAAGAGACCGTTGGGGTTGATTGAGGATGTATTGGTTAGAGTTGACAAGTTCATTCTCCTGGCGGATTTTATTATTCTTTATTGTGAATTGGACTATGAGGTGTCGATTATTCTTGGTAGACCTTCCCTTGCTACGGGGAAGGCTCTTGTTGATGTGGAAGCCGTAGAACTCACTTTCCAGTAGGTGATGAAAATGTAGTGTTCCACGCGTGCAAATCTATTAGGCAACCGAATAATAATGAAGTGTGTTCGTTCGTGGACTTGGTGACCGATGTGATTATTGATGATAAAAGTGCCACTATTAATGTGGGTGACATGTTGGAGGCGTTTTTGCTCAATTTTGATGATGTCGAGATGGATGGCTTCATGGAATGTGTTAATTATTTGCAAGGGATAGGGTCGTACAATTATGCACCCCGAAACTTTCCTTGGATCTTGAGAATAGGAAAACTCCTCATATATAGCCTTTAATTGAAGAGCCTCCTATCTTGGAGTTGAAGACATTACCTCCACATATCATGTATAAATTCCTTGGCCCTTGCTCTACTTTACAGGTTATTCTTTCCTCTTGTTTGACGAGCGTACATGTTGACACTACATTGGCGGTGGTCCTCAAGAGGAAGAAATATATTGGGTGGACTTTGGCGGATATTCGGAGAATAAGCCCCGCTTTTTGCGCGCACAAGAGTAACTTGGAGGAAGATGCCAAACCCTCCATTGAACATCAAAGGAGACTCAATGAAGCCATGCAAGACGTGGTCAAAAAGGAGATCATAACGTGGTTAGACGCCGGGGTTTTCTACCCCATTTTTGATAGTTCGTGGACTTCCCTGGTGCAATGTGTTCCAAAGAAGGGGGCAATAAATGTGGTCACCAATGATAAGAATGAGTTGATTTCAACAAGAAAGGTGACCGAGTGGAGAGTGTGTATGGACTATCGGAAGCTAAACAAAGTCACAAGGAAAGACCATTTTCTATAAGGCCCCAGAAAATTTTGCTAAGTAATTTAGGATTTCGAGGTGCCATGTAGGCTAATTATAATATTTTATGTGCTATAAGTATGATATAAATGAATTGGATATGGTGAATTAGTTTATACGTCATGTAATAAGCAATGTGGGGCCCAAGGAGGGGCCTAAGTCTAAGTCAAATCGGAAATTTCATAATAGGCTAAAATTCCAAATGAGTTTGCACAAGTCCACATATTAAACGAGCATATCTAAATACATATAAGGTTTTATGTGATGAACAACCTATCATATGAAAGGTCTTCGAGTCTAGTTTCCAACTCTTAAAACCGTTTGTCATTTGGACATTCCTACACAAAGTTATGATCAAATTACCAAAGGCTAGAAAAATACGATCCTGTGTCAGTTCTGCAATCGCAAAACCATTATGCGGTTCGCATAATTGATCTGCGACCGCAAATCTGGTAGCAAACTGGACCAACGTAGCCTAGTTTTCGGCACTGGTTCCACGATGCATTTTGCGACCCGCATTCTTGTTTTGCGGTCCATTATGCGACCGCAGACCCAATTTCAGAGGCTTATTTTTCCTATTTTTATAACTCGACTCCATTTTAATATATAGGCATTGGGGCTTCATTTGGGGTCATTTTCTACTGATTTTAGAGAGAGTTGAGAGCAGATAGAGAGAGAAAGAGAGAGAAGGAGCCTAGCTTCATAATCACCCAAATCTTGCTTAAGTTTTCAAGAATCAAGGAAGATAACCACTTGATTGTCCTCCATCCGGGTAAGTCCTACTTCCAAGATTTCATGTAGGAGGTTAAGGGTTCAAATATGTTGCGCGGATTAGAAATAGGCCATACATGTGGGACTAAGTTTTAGTATGTGATATTAAAGAACTAATTTGGGTAGCTCCTGTTAAAATTGGTTGAGGGAGGAAGGAATTTCCATTTTCAGACCATGTAGACTACTTCACATGTTAGGTGTTTGATGAAATTCCTAAGAGAGTTACCGCATAGGTAATCTTCTCAATTATTAATCGATTCCCGCTATCTCCTTATAGATTGTTATTGCTAGAGGTGTCGGTGGATTGTAGAAACTTAAGGAAAAGCTCTTTGAGGTATGTATGGCTAAAACCCCCTCCTTTTAGAAACTGAGCTTCCATGGTGTCCGGCAAATGTTGTAAGTCAGAAATTTGATTGATGTAGTACTTGTTATATCAAATGAATTGATGTTGTGAAAATGTATGTGGAAGGTGCGTCTCCATGTGTTTAATGTGCTATTCTTTGTGAAATTGAGGATGTGTGGAGAACATGAGCTATGTGGTAATTGCCTAAATGTCAAGTCGAGGTTACATTGTGATTAATATGCCGAACTAGATGAATTCCTCTCTATTCTTATAACTTGAATTGCTTTTGTATGTGCCTATGATCTTAAATGGCAAGGTTAATGTTGAAAATGGGAATAATGTGAAATGTGAGTTATGGAATGTGGCCTAGTGCCAAGTATGTTGTGGTAATTGTGGCCCCAAGTGTCGATGAACTAATACATGTGAAACCAAAAATTGAAGTGAGATGATTAACGGGAAAGGGTAAAGTCTTGGTAAGACGGCCTAGCCGATCAGGCCGTGATCGGACGCCATGCTACACACACATGGTGGCATTGTGTTGATAATTGAAACCGAAAAGTGAGAATAAAATAATGATTGAGCTATATGTCTCAAATGAGGCAGCTTAGTCGATCAGGCCGTGATCGGACTCCGCTCAAGAAAGCGGTGTTATTGCGAATGATGATGCAACGATATGGAATTCCCAACCTAAAGTTATGGAAATTGTGTGAAAGCTATGTGATCCCTTATTTGTGTTTGATGATGTGGTGATTGTTTAAAGCTTTGTTGATCCTTATGATTTCTTTATTCTTGTATGATTGTTCTTTCTAATGAGATGGTGTTTAGTTATACATACTAGGGCTATTCGATGGCACTAACGCCCCTTTTGCCGGGGGCGCTACGTCTTTAAATGGATGTAGGTGGTTCCATAGCAGGCAGTGTTGGTCGCAGCTAGTGACGCATCTTCCTTTCAGCTGACTTGGTGAGCCCCACTTCATTTCGGGGCCCTATACCGTTGTTTATCATGTACTTTGTATTTTGAGGTATAGCCGGAGCTTTGTTGCCGGTATTTCCATATTACTCTTCAGTTGTATTTAGAGGCTCCGTAGACAGGTTGTGGGTGGTGTCGGGTATTGAAAATTTGAACTAGATATGTTGTTATTTGGCAGAATGTTTCCTTCGTATCTATTAATTGTAATAATTTGGTTAAGTATGATTGAACTGTTAATGAAAGACAGATGAAAATTGTCAATGTAATTCTCATAAAGTAGGATATATGGAGTTCATCTCCTTGTTATTCATAAATTAATTCTGGGTAGAATGAAACCTAATAGGCTTGCTTAGTCGGGCTTGCTCTGTTGAGCGCCGGTCGCGCCCCTCGGTTTTGGGGTGTGACAATTTCCCACTACCCTTTCTTGACCAAATGATTGATAGGTTGGCCGGCCGGGCGTTCTATTGCTTTCTAGATGGATATTCGGGCTACAATCAAATCCTTATTGCCCCGGAAGATCAAGAGAAAACAACTTTAACTTGTCCCTATGGAACTTTCGCTTTCAAGCGGATGCCATTTGGCATATGCAATGCACCGGCTACTTTTCAACGGTGTATGATGGCGATCTTTACGGATATGGTAGAGGACTACCTTGTAGTCTTCATGGATGACTTTTCGATAGTCGGGGATTCCTTTGATGATTGCTTGGCAAATTTGGATAAGGTATTGGCAAGATGTGAAGAAACAAACTTGGTGTTGAATTGGGAGAAATGCCATTTCATGGTTGAGGAAGGCATTATCCTTGGCCATAAGATTTCAAAGAAGGGAATGGAGGTCGACAAGGAAAAGATAGAGGTGATTTCTAAACTTCCACCTCCAACATCCGTGAATAGTGTGAGAAGCTTCTTGGGTCACGCGGGGTTCTACCGACGCTTCATACAGGATTTTTCCAAAGTGGTGAACCCCTTGTGCAAGCTTTTGGAGAAAGATGCTAAATTTCACTTCAATGATGATTGCATGAGAGCATTTGAATTGCTCAAGTGCAAGTTTACCACTACTCCTATTATCACCGCTCCTAATTGGAGCATTCCTTTTGAGTTCAATTGTGATGCTAGCGATGTAGCGGTTGGAGCAATTTTGGGGGAATGTATCAACAGTACTATTTATTGGATCTACTATACTAGTAAGAACATGAATTATGCCCCAGTCAATTACACCGTTACCGAAAAAGAGCTCCTTGCCATTGTGTTTGCTATTGAGAAGTTCCGCCCGTACTTGATGGGTGAAAAAGTGATTGTCCACACGGATCATGCGGCACTTTGTTATCTTATGAGCAAGAAAGATTCCAAAGCCCGGCTGATGAGATGGTTTCTTTTGTTGCAAGAGTTTAATATAGACATCCAAGATCAAAAAGGAAGTGAAAACCATGTGGCGGACCACTTGTCTCATTTGGAGGAGGAGGGGAGGCCGCATGATGGACATGAAATTAATGACTCCTTCCTCGATGAGCAACTCTTGGCTATTTCAATGAAAAAGGTGCCATGGTTCGTGGATCTAGCAAATTTTCTTGTAAGTGGTATCATCCCGGATGAGTTCTCTTCATACCAAAGGAAGAAGCTCAAACGGGATTGTCAAGACTATTATTGGGATGAACCGTTTTCCGGATTTGTACGGATAGAGTGATTAGAAGATGTGTACCGGAGGAGGAACAATGTGAAATCCTTGGATCTTGTCATTCTTCTCTGTATGGTAGCCACCATGGTGGAGGAATAACGGCGGCCAAAGTTCTAAGTTGCAGTTTCTATTGGCCTACTCTTTACAATGATGCAAGTGATCTCGTCAAGCGTTGTGATGAATGTCAAAGGGCCGATGGAATCTCAAAGAAAAATGAGATGCCCCTCACCACCATTTTAGTGATTGATATTTTCGATGTGTAGGGTATTGACTTCATGGGTCCTTTTGTGAGTTCTTGTGGAAACACCTACATCTTGGTTGCGGTTGATTATGTGACCAAATGTGTTGAGGCCATTTCTTTACCCAAAAATGAAGCGAGAAGTGTGGTAGCGTTTTTGAAGAAGAATATTTTCACAAGGTTTGGTACTCCACGGGCTATCATAAGTGATGGGGTTCACATTTTTTCATCAAAGCTTTCGACACCTTACTCACCAAGTATGGTGTCACTCATAAAGTCACGACTCCCTATCATCCACAAGCAAGTAGTCAAGCGGAAGTCTCCAACCGAGAGATAAAGAGTATTTTGTCCAAAATAGTCAATGCTAACTGGACAGATTGGTCCAAGAAACTTGATGATGCTTTATGGGCTTATAGGATGGCTTACAAAACACCTATTGGAATGTCTCCACACCGGTTAGTGTTCGGAAAAGCTTGTCATCTTCCGGTGGAACTCGAGCACAAAGCCATGTGGGTATTAAAGAAGTTAAATCTTGATTGGGATGCAGCCGCTAACTTACGGGTTGCATAATTGAATGAATCAGATGAGTTCCGGTACCATGCATATGCAAGTTCGTCCTTATACAAAGATAGAATCAAGTACCTTCATGACAAATACATCCTAAACAAGGAGTTCAAGGTGGGCGATCTTGTTTTGTTGTTCAACTCACGATTGAAGATGTTTCCCGGAAAGCTAAAATCAAAATGGAGTTGTCCCTTTGTAATTATGGGTGTGACACCTTTTGGTGCGTTGGATTTGAAGAGCAAAAATGATGAGGTATTCCGAGTCAATGGTCACCGGGTGAAGCATTATTTGGGACAAGCTGATGTTGCCCTCGTGGCGGCAGTGATTCATTTGAAGTGATGGTAATCTGCATCGTGTCGCGACGTTAAATCAGGCGCTTCTTGGGAGGCAAACCATGTTTATTTTCTTTTCTCTTTTTATTTTATAGATAGGTGTTATTTGGTGCTAACTGGATTTGAAGTGTGTTGCAGGAATCAGTGTGCTTTACAGGAACTGTGCTCAGAAAAATTGGCTAAGTATGGAAAAAGTGCGGACTGCACAAATTTGATTGCTACAGAAGATGGCAATTGTGTCCGCACAATAATTGCGCGGACCGCACAAATTGAGATAGAAAAAATGGAACTCTTTGAAGTTTGTTTGTCAGAGAAACAGCCGATGTGCGGCCGCAGAGTGAATTCTGCGGACCACACCAAAATCTGCGGCCGCACAGCTAAATCTGCGGACCGCAGATCATTAAAGAAAATTGAACCTCCAGGTAATAGAGTGCGGATCGCAGAAGGAATTCTGTGACCGCACTCATCTCATTTTTCCTTAGCCAGATACGTTGTGTATAAATAGTAATGCGAAGGCTACTGTACAAACTTTTCATTCTCTGAGCACCCAATAAAGGCTAAAACTTTGCACACATCCGTTCACTCATCTACCACCTAGATACGCATCTGTGATCATTCCTTACCACTGCTTCATCACTGGTATGTTCAAATCAATTCTAGAATCTTCAATTTTCTTAGTTTAATTTACAATTTGTTAGTCATTTTAGACCAATTGTCATTAGAAGTCAATTTTATATCCATGTGGGGTGTAAATTGTGTTGGGTCAACTCCTAATTGCTATTTGGGGAATGGGTATCTTGATTATCATGTTTAATTGCTAGTACCATGTCCAATTTGTGCATAAATCGAAACCCTTAAGGAATCTGCCGGATCTAATTTTGAAATATGCGGCCGCACAAGAAATTGTGCAGTCCGCAGAAGTGTTGACTAGGGCAGTTGGTGAGGCAAATTTGTGCGGACCGTAGAAATCTTATCGCAGCTGTAGAAAACTGTGTACTGCTGAATATCAGGCTAATCTCTGTCTTCATAGAGTTGCAATTTTGAGGTACTCATAGTGCATCCACACTAACAATTGTACGAACCGCACTTCAGATGTGCGGTCGCACTTAAAATTGCATCGACCGCAGTTTTATCTCTGCGACCGCAAGTCCAAATTGTGCGGTACGCACAACTCATGTTGCTGCCTTCACTCTTCCAAGTCACACCTCTATTCGAAGTTGTGAAACGGTCGATTGCAATAATAATACACAACAAGGAGTCAGGATCGAATCCACAAGGAACGTAGAAGAGATTAGTGGTATATATTTGGGTAGATCACGTGAAGTATCTTAGTTGCACTTCCACAGATATTGTTTTGTTTTTACTTCTAAAATTATGCTAAGGATTACAATTCTAAGGTATGAAACTAGAAACTATTGTTTTTGTTGTTGTTTTCAAATATGTAAAAGGCTTAGGGCTATGACCTTCACCTAGATGTTTGACTAACGGGTTGTAAACTTTAAAGTTTTTTTTGTTAGTCCGGGTGTATTATAGCAACCAACACTCAAATACCCACTCAATACCTCTCTGTAAGAGAGTGATTTTGCCCAATTTGGCTTTCCCAAGTCCAAATGGGTATTGAACAAAACACTTGATAAATTGCTCAAGTCGGGTTTTACTATCTTTAGGTTCAACCCTTTCATTTGGACTATCAATCTCTTGATTTCATCACAAATTCTTGTTAGCCAAGTTTTCCTAGACTGTGTTTTTCTTTCTTAAGAAGAGACCAAGTCAAATAGGCATGAATTAATATTTGCAACCATTAATTCTACAATTATAAGCCAGAACAAGGCTAAATAATAAGCACCCACCCATAAACTAGCCATAAATCAAACATCCATTAGGTTCACACACTAGGGTTGGGTCACAACCCTAGATAAAAATCTAGCTACTCATATTGGGTATTGAAGAAAATAAAGAAGAATAGATGATAAAATTCATATTGCAAGATTAAAAGTTAAAAATCCAATGTTAAATCACCAATATAAGCTAAAGTTTCCTAAAAGGGTAAAGCAAAATGGCTACGGACTTTTCAATATTCAAAACGCTACCTAATTTTGTGAAAGTAGTCTATTTATACAAGGCTGGAATTTTTGGACAAAATGCCCTTTCAGAGGTTCTGCGGCCGCACAATTTTGTGTGCGGTCCGCACTTTTCTTCAACTCTTGAGAGGAGTGGATTCTGCGGCCGTATCATTCTAGATTGCGGCTGCATCTCTTGAGTTCTGCGGTACGCACAATTCTGGGTGTGGCCGCACTGGGCTCTTCTGCTGACCGCGCATTTCCTGAGTGCGGTCGCATAGTTGATTTCGCTCAATTATAGTGCGGTCTGCATTTCTTGTTGAGCATGAAATTGATCTCTCTGAACTTTGACTTCTGCGGCCGCACAATTATTTTGCGGTCCACACTTTGCACTGGAGCGCTGCTAATTTTCCTTCACAATCTGCGGCTGCAGATAAAATTCTGCTGCCCGCAGTTCAGCTTGTTTGCCTGATTTTTGTCCTAGTTTAGATCACTCCTTCTTGAGTTGGATTTCGTCGTAGTGGCTCATTTTCCTGTAATCCTGCAAGTAAGCATATTTCATCAGTTTTCAGGAATACCTTTAAACATTTTTGGACTAAAACTAAAGCCGAAAGGCGCTATTAAGTAGTCAAAATCCCCACTTATCAACTCACTCAAATTTATGCTTTTGCTTGTCCTTAAGCAAATAAGGTAATTCCAACCTCCACAAGATAAGAGCTATTCTAAATAATATACGGTTAATCAAACACACATCAATTGGGACCAACAATTACCCACAACACTTATGAATTATCAACAAGGCAATGATTTGAATTTTTAAGCACAATAGTTCTAATGTGACAGTGGAGCATCAAGAGTTGATTTTATTCATCAAGGAAGTTCTCTCTTTCATGTAGGTCATTGTGGATCCCAAATTCCTCCTCCTCTACTCTCCGTTAGCATATCTCACTTAGGAATGTAGCACTCAATTAAAGAATTTGTGAAAAGTTTGCTCATCTCACGCATAGGAATGTCACAAGTATGGCTCTAAGTACCATATGCTTGCCCCTCATGTAAATCACCACTAATGTAAGTTCACTCGGCATGAAATCACGTAGGGATTTTTTGAAATGTAATGATGGCTTTTGGACTAAGGTAGGAAATGTTGGAATAAAACGGGTTCGTCTTTCCTGAAGCACCCCATTTTCTCTTTTTGGCTCATGCTTTGCCGACATTTTGAGGCATTTTCTTTTTCCTTAGGGGAACTAGAGAGACTTAAGATCATTCTTTCTTGGTCATGATATTCATTTTCTCCTTCTTTATTTTCTCCATGCTTTGCATCATTGCTTTTCTTTGAATCCCTTCAACTCTTCACTTTATTTACTTTCTTTTTGCATTATTCTTTTGTTCTTTCTTTCTTTTCTTTGCCTTCCCTTTTCTTTATTTCTTTTCTCTTTTTGTACCTTGATACTACTTTCAAACTCCTCGTCTCTCCCTCAAACTTATTTTTTAGCCAATTGTTTCTCAAGAGTGTTAAGGAAAGCTCGGGTACCAAGAGAGGATCAGTACAAAACGGGTAAAGGCTTGTAACATGGTTATCAAATGAGAAAGGTTTTAGGCTCAAAGGGGTTGACTAGGGATAACAACATTGGTAGGCTATTGAAACTTTCAAAACGGGTCAAGGAGAGCCTACAATCACTTCTCAAGCCAAGCAAAACTTAGAATTTTGCCTAGAAACACATTTGGGGCAAGTTCTAGACTATTAGCACGGGTACTTGGACTTGCAACAAAATATCTCACCTCTCACACAGCTGGATTATTAAAGAGGATAGAGTTGAGGGCCCACAACAACCGTATTCTAGATTGAAGATCACTAATGGTTTAACTAAACCACTCGATGATTGCTTAAGTCAACACAAGAGTCAAAACGTCACTAACTAAAGCTATATCTTGCCAAGAACTTGTTTTTAGTCATAAGCCCGTAGTTATGTGTGTTGGTACCAAGTGAAGCATGCTTGACTCTTCTAGTTTTACTCAATTAGGTCCTTTTATTCATTATTACTACTATTCTTACTTAAACATAAAAAACGGACTCAATCACTTAAGAAGGTTGTCACGCCAACCGGCGTTGGGAAGAGTCACCCGGTTCACACAAAAACCACCTTTGGAATGAACCGTGGCAATAAGAAAACCAAAGGCTTATTGATCGCTTAAACATGAAAAGAAACTACTAAATTAAAAAGAAGCTATTAAAGTAAATAAGAAGCTATTAGACTAAACATTGACTACTAAGAAAATAAAATAAAGAAGCTATGAAGTAAACTACTAAAAGAATAAATGAATGTACAAACTGAGAAAAGGAAAGAAAATAGATACATCAATAGAGAGCGAGAAGAATATGTTCATAAATAAAAAGGAAAGGAAAATGTTATCACTTATTACAGGCCAATGTCCACTGTCATAAAATCAAATAAACTCCACTCCCGAATAAGAATAAGCATTGTCCCCAATGCTTAACAAAATAAAAACAAGGAAGGGAAAGAGTAGAGAGGATTCCCTATGTGGTCTTGGACATCTATGTGTCCATAGCAATGTCACCATCCTCAGGCTCGTCCAACTGGATGTCATCATCCTCTTCCCGGGGAGTAGCTGGGTTGGTGAACATCTGTAGCACCGCCTCAGCACGGTGGGCAACAAGGTCTGGCTCCTCAGACTGGCCAGCTGGTGCCACTGATGCTGATGGTACTGCTGGGTCTGCTGGTGCTGCTGGAGCTATCTCCATCAGCAAAGCAAATAGTTAGTCCCCAGTGGTTGGTATCTAGGTCACCTCTCATGTCAACATGTCAATTGATTTCTTCGAGGGCTGGGATTTCCTCATCATCTTCACCTGCTTTCAAAGCTCTTCAATTGCTGTACCATGTGCCACCAAGGTGTCCATGATGGTCTTCTGCTTCTCCATAATCTTCTTTAAAGAGTCCTCTACTGTCGGAGGAATATGGGGAGCTGGGGTAGATGTTTGGGCTGCAATAGTACTGGATAGGTCAGACATCTTTACAGTAGCTATTTGCATCCAGTTGTTGAGATTCGCCAGTGTCTGGGAGACTCGTAGCGCCGAGAGTGGATAAGTAGAAGATGAAGGAACTGATGCTGATGGCCCTGAGGATGGAGGTGGAGGTCTAGCAGCTGTACAACTAGAATGCAAGGCTGCTGTGGAAGGCATGGCTGCTGAATCTGCAGCTACCACCAAAGGCTCATCAGACTGGCCCACGGTAGTAGTCAGCTGACCCTTGTTCTTTAGGTTCCTTGGGTCCTTCAGGGAGTACCATGAGAAGGGCTTCTTCGCCCGAACCTTTGCGTCAAAAGGCTTTGCTCTACCCCCGCATCCGTATGATATTCCGTGGCGGTGTTGGGATACGAGTAGGAGCTTTCACCCTGTCACCAGCTAAGGACATGTTGACTGACAAAATGGCACCCACATTGATTGTGTACCCGGCCGTGATGGAGGCCACAAGAACTGCCCTCGGGATTGGTAGATTGTTCTCGTTCTGGCTTGGGTCTATTTTGCTACACACAAAGTTCTGCCACCCTTTTGCTTCAAAGTTGAGGGTGTTCCACTGATGGGAACCCCTGCTGTGATCCATGGTGGTGGTGGTCCTGGAGCTGCCAATATCTCCGCTGGCCATGGGCGAGCTGCATCACCCAATGCAGATTTCTCCAAGTATTGTACCGGCTCCACATCCTTGAGCCCCAAATAAGTGTTCAGTGAGGTTTGATCAAATCTGAATTTTAGGTTCCTCACTTTAATCAGCTTAGTCCCCTTCTTGATATGCGCCACATTTGCATAGAATTCTCGGACTAAGTTCTCCTTGGCATCCACCATGCTTTGGGTGAACCATGTCCACCCTTTTCTCTCCCGAAACTGTCTTGCCACATTCGGGTTGTATCTATCAAAGTCCTTCAAAACAAATTGACGCTCAAGTGTGATCTATCTCTGAGGCCACCACTCTCGCAACCTGTTAAATGCAGTCAAGCTCACAAATCTATCTTCCCAGACTTCTTTCTTCTTCGACCTCTCTAGGCCGGCAACTTAGGTATCACCCCGTCGACAGTCATCCGGAATATCATCATCATCATGAATTATAACAGGTGCAGCGGGGGCATGAGTAGATGAGGGCTCTGAATCCTGACAGTCATCTTCCGAACCCTCAGAAGTACTTGCTGAGGTGGAAGGCCCATCACGGAGTTGGAATTTCCCTTGAAGATGTTGCGGCTGAGATTGGGCATCCGGATGCTCTCCCACAGAGTTGCCCTCTGATGCTTCCCTAGACGGGACATTGGAGCTTGATTCAGAGGGCTCTGCAGCCCTACCTCACCCGGCAGTTACCTTTTTGGATATCACTGTTTGCACGGAGAGTGGTAGGGTAACCTTGCCTCGGCCTCGGGAGGGTTCACCCCTTCCTTTGGATGTATCAACTCGTCCCCTCGATCTAACCATTGTCTACAATACAAAAGCAACAAGAATCAGTTCTAGTTAAAGTTCAGGGTATCAGATAGTTGCAAGCAAAAACAGTATGCAGGATGGGGAAAGTGCGGTCCACACATTTTCGAGTGCGGCCGTAGGTAGGTCTGTGCGGACCGCATAATTTTGAAGTGCGGCCACAGTGGTCATTCTGCGGTCCGCACAATATCAAGTGCAACCACACAATAGACATGCGGACCATACAATTTTGTGTGCGGCCGCACAATGCAACTTCAGAAACATCAACTCTCTGATTTCAATTTCTGTGGATCGCACTTTTCTACGGCTGCGGTTCAATTTCTACGGCTTTTCTGTGGATCGCACTTTTCTACGGCTGCACACACTTTTCTACGGTTGCGGTTCAATTTCTGTGGATCGCACAATTTTGAGTGCGGTCCGCACAATCAATGCACAATAACTGGCCTAGCCTAATGACCTGCGGACCGCACAACTTCTTGTGCGGCCGCACAATTCAAAAACACACGGCAGTTAACTTAGGGCTTTTTCATTCAAGCATAAATTTGACATGGTATTGGCAATTTAGTCATGATACACAGTTTACCCATCACCCAAATAGCAAATAGGAAGTTACCCACACAATTTTAAGAAAACATGATAATGAATTTGATATTAAGCCTCAAAATAACCAAACTAACTATGAACAAAAATTAAGAAAATTGAAAAACCTAAAGATGGATTGAACATACCAGTAATGTAGTGATGCAAGGATGAATCAAAGAGGATGAAATGAGTGTGAGATGTTTGAAACAGTTGAGTGCTCTGTGCTTGCCTTAGTATCAAATGTTCAAAGAGTGTATAGTTTGAACAGTGGTGAGGAGGAACTATTTATAGGTGGCCGGTTAGGGCAAGGCTTCATGAGCTGAGTGCGGCCGCACAATTTTGTGTGCGGTCCGCACTCCTTACCTCGTTACCACTTTTACCCATTATTGATCAACGGTCCACACATTAGTGCGTGCGGCTGCAGAATTTGGTGCGGACCCCACATTTCCTGGTGCGGCCGCATTTTGGTCTTTTCTCTGACAAGCAAACATTAGAGAGTTTGCAATTTTGGATCTCCAGTTGTGCGATCCGCACAAGAATTGTGCGGCCGCAGATCTCTTTCTGTTGTGGCACTCAAATTTGTGCGGTTCGCACAATTTCCATACTTAGCCAATTTTTTCTCGAACACAATCCCCGCAAAGCACACTCATTCCTACACACACTTCAAAACTAGTTAGCACAAAACAAAACCTATCTAAAAAAGAAAAAGAATAAGAAAAAGAAACATGGTTTTCCTCCCAAGAAGCGCCTGATTTAACATCGCGGCATGACGCAGATTACCATCATCACTTGAAATGAAGAACTGCCACGACGTGGCCATCATCAACTTTTCCCAAATAATGCTTCACCCGGTGACTATTGACTCTAAACACTTCATCATTTATATTTTTCAAGTTCAATGCACCAAAGGGTATCACACTCACAACCTCAAACGGGCCACTCCATTTAGACTTCAACTTTCACGAAAACATCCATAACCGAGAATTGAACAACTACACAAGATCACCTTCTTTAAACGCCTTGTTCCGAATGTACTTGTCATGGAGGTACTTCATCTTCTCCTTATATAAGGAAGAACATGTATATCCATGGTACCGGAACTCATCTAGCTCATTCAATTTTGCCACCCTTAAGTTGGCAGCGACATCCCACTCAAGATTCAACTTCTTCAACGCCCACATGGCCTTATGCTCAAGTTCCACCGAAAGATGTCAAGCTTTCCCGAACACCAACCGGTATCCCAATCGGTGTTTTGTAAGCCATCCTATAAGCCCATAAAGCATCATCAAGTTTCTTTGATCAATCCGTCCGGTTGGCATTCATTGTTTTAGACAAAATATTCTTTATCTCCCGGTTTGAGACTTCCACTTGACCACTTGCTTGAGGGTGGTAGGGGGTCGTTACTTTATAAGTGACACCATACTTGGTGAGTAAGGTATTGAAAGCTTTGTTGCAAAAATGTGAACCCCCAGCACTTATGATAGCCCTTGGAGTACCAAATATTGTAAAGATGTTCTTCTTCAAGTACGCCACCACACTTCTCACTTCATTGTTGGGCAAAGCAACGACCTCAACCCATTTGGACAGATAATCAGCCGCGACCAAGATGTAGGTGTTCCCACAGGAGCTCACAAAAGGACCCATGAAGTCAATACCCCACACATCAAAAATATCAATCTCCAAGATGGTGGTGAGGGGCATTTCATTTTTCCTTGAGATTCCACCGGCCCTTTGACATTCATCACAATGCTTGACAGGTTCACTTCCATCCTTGTAGAGAGTGGGCCAATAGAAACCACAACTTAACACTTTGGCCGCCGTTCTTTCTCCACCAATGGTGACCACCATAAGGCGATGAATGACAAGCCCCAAGAATTTCAACTTGTTCCTCCTCCGGTACACATCTTCTAATTACTCCATCCGTAGAAATCCGGAAGAGGTACGGTTCATCCGAATAGTAGTCTTGACAATCCCGTTTGAGCTTCTTCCATTTGTTTGAAGAGAACTCAACCGGAATGATACCACTCACAAGATAGTTTGCTAGATCGGCGAACCAAGGCACCTCTATCATTAAAATAACCAAGAGTTGCTCATCGGGGAAGGAGTTATTGATTTCAAGGCCATCATGCGGCCTCCCCTCCTCCTCTAAACGAGACAAGTGGTCTGCCACTTGGTTTTCACTTCCTTTTCGATCTTGGATGTCTATATCAAACTCTTGCAACAAAAGTACCCATCTCTTCAAACGGGCTTTGGAATCTTTCTTGCTCATAAGATAGCGAAGTGCCGCATGATCCGTATGAACAATCACTTTTGCACCCATCAAGTACGGGTGAAACATCTCAATAGTAAACACTATGGCAATGAGCTCTTTTTCCATAACGGTGTAGTTGACTTGGGCACTATTCATGGTCTTTCTTTCATAATAAACCGGACGAATGATCTTGTTGATACGTTGCCCCAAAACAGCCCCTACCGCTACATCACTTGCATCACACATAATATCAAAAGGAACACTCCAATTTGAGCGGTGATGATGGGCATTGTAGTCAACTTGAGCTTTAGCAACTGAAAGGTTCTCGTGCAATCATCATTGAAATGGAACATGGCATCTTTCTCCAAAGGTCGTGTACAGTTCATGATGTACATTAAGCTTCCCAACACACGAGCATACTCCAATTGAGACGTACTTTCACCTTTATTCTTTATAAGATGATGATTTAAGTCAATTGGAGTTCTTGCACTTCTAAATTCCAAGTGTTTGAATTTTTCAAGTACCATTTTCACGTAATGTGATTGAAACAAAGCTAGACCCTGAGGAGTCCTCTGGATTTTAATTCCTAGAATTACATCGGCAACTCCTAAGTCTTTCATATCAAACTTATTAGCAAGCATACGCTAAGTAGCTTGAATGTCGGCAATATCTTTGCTCGTTATTAGCATATCATCAACATATAAGCAAACAATGACAATATGATTTGGAATGTTCTTAATGTAAACACATTTATCACATTCATTAGGTCTTAAACCCATTTGACAACATTGTTTGGTCAAATTTCGCATGCCATTGCTTGGGTGCTTGTTTTAGTCCATAAAGAGACTTAACAAGTCGACACTGTGAGCACGTGATTTTTGCCCTAAGCAATAATTCCCAAAATTTCAAACAAAACAATTTCTCTAGTATTTTATAAATTTTTGTGAGTTTTATGGCATTTTTTGGTAATTGTCGCATTTTGTTTGTGCATTTTAATCCATATGAAAATACAAAAATATATGGCATTTGCATTTAGGATCTATTTTCACATTTTTAGGATTAATTAGTAAATTAGCTATTTTATAAAATGAAAAATCACAAAAATAGGTTATTTGTGCACTTTTAATTTTAATCTTTGAATTTTGGTAGTTTTCCTTTAAATTAGTTTTTATTATTTGTGATAATTATTATTTAGAATTAATTAGCATTTCTGATAGGCTAATTTAGTCTTATAACTCAATTAACTTAATTTTAAAAAAAAAAAAAAAAAGAAAGAAAGAGGAAGGAAAGAAACATAAGGAATTTAGAAGAGAAATCAGTTTGGGCCATTCCCTAATTAAAACTCGTCAGGCCCAAATATTTTTCGCCCAGACCCGTCCAAATACCCGCCCCAACCCATCTGCCCGTTGACCCGACCCACGCCCATAGATACAACATAACAGATCCTAACCCTAAACGCGTAGAGTGTCTATCTCCCTCACGCAAATTAGCAGCCAAATCAGTCCCTAAATTGCCAAATTCAGGCGAGTGAGCATCAAAATTTCTCCTCACGTGTTCCTCTTCTCCCCATCACAATGTAACGGTCTCTGACAAAAACGAAAGATTCGTTCCCAAATGCGTTGCTCACCTCCTGACCGATTGGTTGGGTAAATGGGGGTCGTGGATGGATGAAAATGTATCCTGGCCCTCTATCTGTCCAAAAAAATCGTTCGTAGAAGGGGGATTGCAAGGAATTTCGGGTGGGGGTGGAAGATTCGAGTAAAAATCAAGGGATATATATCTAGGTGTTTTCAGTTCATTTGGTAGAGATTTTTCTGATACTGGAACACGAAAATGACTGAGGGTGCGGTTATCTCATTTTTTTCGATTATTGTTTAGAGTTTTTTTTTTGTATTTTTGAGACCTCTAGAGCTCATCTTTTCGTTATAATTCTGGATTTTTGGGGTAAAAATGGAAGTCATTTGAAGACAAATCTGTTGCTGCTCGAGGACTGTTGCTTAGCTGTTGGTTGTTCTCTTTTGGTCAATTTCAATGTTGTGACGAATTCAGTTTAATTCCAGGTTTATTTCTCTTCTTCATTTTAGTTCCCGTTGTAAGTCGATCTCTGAATGAGCTATAAGATGGATTGAAGTTTGAAATATTGACTGAGATTTGCGTATTTGTCCTAAGCTAATTTCACTGCTCTATTTTTTTTTGTTGTAACTAGCTTCTTCTCTGATTTCATATGTGTGCTAGGGAGTGTTCA
Source organism: Nicotiana attenuata (assembly GCF_001879085.1). Taxonomy (NCBI): domain Eukaryota; kingdom Viridiplantae; phylum Streptophyta; class Magnoliopsida; order Solanales; family Solanaceae; genus Nicotiana; species Nicotiana attenuata. The sequence goes on from NW_017674583.1 coordinate 76,118, forward strand.
GATGATCCTCCGATCTTAGAATTCATTTAAACATGTAACTATGTGTGTTCATCTGCCTCATCTATCACTGTTCGACCATAGTTTAGTTTTGAAAAATGTTTGAGAGTTGGTTTCTAAATGGTCCGAAGGTTAACTTTGCTTGGTGTTCTTTTATCATAAGCTGTCGGAGTTGGTTTGTTGTTGCCAGTTGAATAAGTTTGAATGACTCGTGTAATTTTGAAAGTTTCATGCCTATTCGTGTACTAGTTGCCAATCAGTCAAGTCGCGCGTAGTTTTCGTTCATGCCTTAATGCTAAGAATGTACAGACTATCTTGATGCTTGGATTCCAATCAGTTGAATTAGCTATCTATTTGCCTACATTTCCAATGATCTGTTTTCACCCTTGGCTAAGGTTGGCACCATCATAGTTGTTACTCTACTGGAATTGGGATTAAGGATGCATGTCTTGCTGTTTACTGAAGTCAGTTTGCTCATTTCTTTATATAAGACCAAATAGATGGATTATTTCAGATGAGTTGTATAGTCTGCCAAGCTCTTGTATCCATTTGTTCCCTTTCTTGCTTCTTTCAAACATGAGTTAGCTGTGTCAGGCTATTTGTAGCGCTAGTTTCCGTTAGAGTGTTTGCATTTGGCAGTTGTGAGTGTGATAATCTTGCTCCTTAGATTTTGGTTCAAACAGAGGTTAAGTTAAAGTGTTCATGCGAAATATGTATGTGTAGAACTGCATCCATTTTTCTCTTTCACTTGAATATCATTCTTGCGTTTGGTCTTAAAATAACTGAATCATCTTCCCTTGAGTTTCATAGTTTTCTTTTGCATACTCACCGATACTCGGACGTGAATTGAGCCTTGAACGATTCCTTGACTGCTGCTAATTTGAGTTCTTAATTTATAACTAAGTTTTGTTCATTCTGATGGTAGATAGTTGCCTCATCGATTTGAGCTTCACTTCTGGAGTTACAGTTAAATCATTCTTAAGTAGTTAAATGTCTTGTAGTCTTCCCCTCTCAGTTTCTCCTTATCCCATTGGCAGTAGTATTTTGTTACGAGTGTTTATCTTACTCAGTTAGATTTGTTTAGCAATGAGACAGTAGGCTATCAATGAACACCTCTTCAGCCTTCTTTGGCAATTGATTTCTCATTTTTTTGTTATTGCTAATGCGTGCTGTTGGTTTTTTTTTTTTGGGGGTAATTTTCCATTTTTTGTTTATTCAGTGACAAGATGTGTTCTACGTGCAATCTGTTTGTGAAAAGTTACGTTTCACTTATAATGAAGTATACCATATATGTTGATTATCCAATCCCTGCAACATTAATGTCTTATCAATAATTTTCAAAATTTTGCCCTTAACCTCAAACAAGCTTAGGAAATAACAACTTATGAACACTCGTAGAAAAGATTTTAAGCGTGTGTGTTAAAAAATACGATTGTGGTTGTGTATACGTTCGCGTAACATAATCATGATCCAAAATTAATTCAGAGTATGCGTTCGCGCAACTTCGCTCAATCTTTTCTTAATAATAAAATAGGTTACAAGCTTTAAATATTTTTTTAGTTCACGTAAATTCATCAAAATCACATATGGCCTTCATATCAATTTCATGAACTAGATGTAAAAATGACTAATATTTCGTAGAATATCCTTTAGGGCCGTTTAAAAATACTATGTGATTGTGTATACGTCCGCGTAACACAATTATGCTTCTAAAACAAAAACGGAGTATGCGTTCGTGCAACTTCGGCCCAAACTTTCTTAATAATAATAAAGCGTTATTAATCGTGGACACGTTCGCGTGACATAATTTTTGACGCGCCAAACAAAGCGGGTATACGTACGCGTAACCCGTTTCAAGATAATATTTCTTATTAAAAGCGGTGAAAGAAGTAAATGCACATAGGTTCTAAATCAGTAATTAAACAATTTTAGTAAGCCAAGTAGGATCAAAGCGACCGTGCTAGAGCCACGGAACTCGGGAGTGCCTAATACCTTCTCCCGGGTTAACAGAATTCCTTACCCGGATTTCTGGTTCGCAGGCTATAATAACAGAGTCATTCCTTTCTTCGATTCGGGATTAAAACCGGTGACTTGGGACACCATAAATTATCCCAAGTGGCAACTCTGATTTTTAATTAAATAATCCCGCTTCGATTGTCACTTCAAGGTGGAAATAACTCCCTTTATTATACCCTCCCGGGGGTGCAGTAATGTAAAAAGGAGGTGTGACAGCTCTGGCGACTCTGCTGGGGATCGAACCCAGAATCTCTGGTTCAGGGTTCAAGAATTCGAGCTTATTTCATGATTTTTACTTGGCCTATTTTTATTGATATTTGTTGTATTTCGTGAACCTTTGTGCCAACTGCTATCTGTTTACCACTTTAATATTGTTGAATTGTATATAATTGTCTTTTTACGCCACCCTTTGCATTTCTTTAATAAAATGGTGCATACGTTCGCGTAGCCCACTTTTTCTAGAAAATATACCAAATAGAGCGAGGCTGGGCAAGCGACAAGGCCGGGCAGACTTCAGTGCTCCCGGTACGTCGCTCCCTCCTCGGCCCCAGTTGTCCGCTCGGGTACCCCAAGTCTAGACCAAAACCCCAGGTGTTTGAAACTTAGAAAAGCACAGCCTCATGCCGGATCCCTAGTAGGAGCGCTTATCTGCATCACGTGCATCTTTGACTTAGGGGACTCAACACAGGGGTTGGGTCCGTCTAGGACAGGTGTACCCCAAAATAACAGGCCATCATGATGCATCCTACGTATTATGTGAACATTCATTTGTTTTGCTACGTGCTGACCGGCTAAATAAAAAGAAGAGTGGGGAAAATCAAGAGTAAGAAGAGAAAAAAAAAGAGGAGAAAGACCAAGAGTGACGTAGGAAAGAAGAAAACCCGGTTTTAAAAAAAAAACCAGTGCTTGAAAATACCCCAAAACTCTGCCGAATTTTTTTTAAAATTAGCCGAACTACGCGGGTCTGATTCCCATCGGACATGGGATACGTAGGCAACCTACATAAGGTCCGGCCTTATTTTGAAAAAAAAAGAGAAAAAAAAGCGAGGGAGTCAAATAAATGCAGTCAGTCAAAATAAGTCAATTCAGTGTCGATGATGTTGTGAGCCATTCTTACCGGGATAGCCTTAGAATATTTTTCTCATTGTCGAAGGGCTATCCTCGTAATCGAATGGGCGAAGTTGAGAAGTGTCACAAAATAAGCCTTCCCCGGCCTCAAAGTTCGCACAGAATTATGAAGGGGCCATATTTGCAAAACTAGCCTTGTGGCTAAAATTGGCATATCAAAGAAGAGATCATCGTCTTTTACTAGAAAACTTTCTTTCAAAAGGTCCATTAGAGTCAACCCTAACCCAGCCTTTCTACAGGAACAAAATGAATATTATCCAGGATCCACCGGAAGTGGTCAGGGAGCAGGCTCGGGTACACTTGCGCATGTGGTGGAATGATTTGGATCAGGAAGGTCAGAAATGGGCAAGACAACAATTAGGCGCTCTTATAGACGTTTGGGAGGTCAAACCACGAGACGATCTGATCAAGGCCATGATAACTTTCTGGGACCCTGCTCGTAATGTGTTTCGCTTCTCAGACTTTGAGATTACCCCTACTTTGGAGGAGATAGCCGGGTACATCGAGTTTGGACGAGATTTGAGGAAGCAACAACTCATATTTCCCAGGGCTCCGTCGGTGCACAAGTTTTTTGACCTCCTGAATATCAGTAAACAGACAAGCAAGAACCGTGTAAGCGAAGGGTGTTGTGCTTTCCACTTTTTGTACTTTAGGTTTGGACACTCTTCTGGTTTTGAAGCACATGAAAAGGGGTTGTGCAACAAACAAAATAAGGGTCTTTGGCAGCTTCATCGCCGGTTTGCATTTATCGTGGCATTTTTGGGGATAATGGTCTTTCCAAACAATAAGGGAACAGTGGATATTCGTATGGCTAGAATTGCACAAATTCTCACTACCATGAAAGATCATACACTTGTCCCGTTGATATTGGCGGATATTTATCGTGCCTTGACTTCGTGCAAAGCCGGGGTCCACTTTTTCGAAGGTTGTAATATCCTCCTACAAATGTGGATGATTGAGCATCTTCGCCACCACCCCAGATTCATGAGCTATGGATCGAGTCCAAATAACTTCATCGCCAGTTACGAAGAAAGGGTCAAAGACTACAATGTGCCGGAAGGATTTGAAGCATGGGTGTCCCATTTGAAAGCTCTCAAAGCAAGTCGAATTGAGTGGTCCATAGGATGGCTCCCGAAGACAGAGGCTATATACATGACTGCAACCAACGGATACTTGAGAATAATGGGCGTAAGAAGTATTCAACCATACGCCCCGCAGAGGGTCTTGAGGCAACTGGGACGATATCAGATTGTACCTGCAGACGAAGATCTGAGTACTCAGGTCATAGAGTTGCATCCGGAAGCTGCATTGCCTGAGGCTTTGGTTCAACAGGATTGGAATAGCTGTCGGTATCTAAAAAATGGCACCCAGGTACCAGATATCTCAAAAGGAGAAGTAGATCCAAACTATGCTGCTTGGTTTGAAAAGAGGTCCTATGTGGACACCGAGCCAGAATCCGAATCCAGGAGACCTGCCAAGAGACCTCATGTACAAGCCTTTGATGATAAAATCAAAGAAAGAATAGCATGGGGAGAAAAGGAAAAGGCGTATCAAGCTGAGATCCATGCTCTGAAAGAAAAACTGAGAAATATGGAATTCAACAATGATCTTCAAGCTCAGGAAGCCGAAGGTGAGAAAAAAGGATTGATTCAAGAAAATGAAATTCTCAAAACTCAGATCCGGAAAATGAAAATAGCAATTGACAACCCAGGTAGGAGTAGAAAGGACGAAAAACTCATCTACAACCTTACCAGGAAGGCACGTGATCTCGAGGATGAGTTACAAAAGACTGAAAAGGAATTGGCTGCGGTCCGGAGACAATTGGATAAAAATGCAGAGGAACGGGCTCGCATGGTTAAACAATTAAAAGGAAAATATGACAATGAGATCATAAGATTAAAGGAAAAGGTCACCGCCGCAGAGAGCCAAATGATCAAACAGGCAAAGGATTTCAAAGTCGAGGGAGAACAGTGTTACATGGCATTAGCACAGTTGGAGATGGACTTACAACAGCTCCGAGAACAAGGCCAGGTGTTTGAGAAGACTTTGGAGGCCAGGGCCCGACAGATAGGGCGGTTGTTGCAAGAGAAGGGGAGAATCCGAGAGAGAATTTTAACCATTGCTCATTCCATCACCAGAAAATGCCAGCTGTGCGAAAACATGACCCGCACCACCTTCTTGGCATCAATATTGGCGTTTGTGAAGCAGATAATGAATGACTTGGACAGACTTCAGGGGGAACTTGCGTACAGGCCTGCAGCAAAACCAAACGACGTCCCGCGGGCACCGGGAGCTTTAATGTATTCATGATGCTCCGTTGAGTCTGTATTTTCTTTCCTATTAGAGTTGGTCATTCGAGTCTGTATTTCCTTTTGTGTTGGAGTCTGTATTTCCGTCTTGTTAGTCAGTGGGCTGAGTCTGTATTTCCTTTTAAGGGAAATGGGGATGGTAGAGTCTGTAGCTCGCTACTGCTTTCGAATTTGTCAGTTGTTGTTGAGTTCTTGTAATAGACAAATCTGTTATCAAAATCCCAAAATATTTTATCCCATTTATTCTGCAAGAACTACGCTTGGTCTGATTCATGCGGGGTCATGATACGTAGGCAATCTCCATAGGATTCGACCGTAACCACTAATAAAGAAATAGGAAAGAGGAAAACAGAAAATAAGAGGGGGAAATAAAGGGGGAGAAAGCAATAGAGAAAACAAAAGAAAAACGGAAAAAAGAAACTAAGAGAAATAGAAACACAAAGGAGGAACGAGGGCAAAAGCATGATAGAAAGGAAAGCCGGGATGACGCACGTAACTAAACAAAACATAATAGGAACAGATAGCTGTATAGGAGCATCCATCAATGTGCAATTATCTAGTTGTTAATGCCCTAAACGCTAACAAAATTGTTATTGATGAGAATTTCAGGTGTAAGTGGTTGAGCTGACTGGCATTCTGGCAACTCATCCTTACAACACTCGGTCCAAAGATAAAGCAAAGATGACCAATCAGGATCTGGAAGCGAGTATTGTTGACCCGTCCAGAGAAGAAGAGTCGGTAGATGTTACTGCAATGAGAGAGGAAGTGTACAAGCTGAAACAGCAGATGGCTGAAATGTACCAGGCATGGTCGAAGGGACACCCACCACCAGCCTATCCCGCCAATCCCAATTACCTTCCACCACCAGCCCAAATCCAGGATCCTCCCACCGTAAACTCATCTCCCGCTTTCCCCGCTTACCAACAATACTATGGAGCCACCTCCCAGACACCACCTCCATTACCCAAACAAATCCCGTGTCCTCCACCACCAACTGCTCCAATATTTGTGGCTCCCCCACCTGCCACACTACACAGGTCGTCCAGCGAGCCCATGTTCCAAACTCATGACAACCAATACTACCCGCCCAAGCCCACTTTCAAACTACCAGAACCATACCCNTGGATTTCCGGGGAGAGACACTGGCTGTATGATTCCTTGCAGTGAAGCACCCAACCCCCTTCCGGGCAAGAATCCATTCCTTATCATCTCTGAGGCTACCATAACAGATGCGGCAGCTATCTTGGGCGTAGGAACACACTCCCCTTCCGGGATTTTATCAACTGGCACTGTGTCCATGACTTGGTACACCCATGGACCTTTGTCATTTTCAACTTCCTCGAAGGGGAAAACCACTATTACCCACCCGAACCCACCTTCAAGCCCCTAGAACCATGCTCTTACGCTCCCCATTTTAATCTCTCAGCTGAAGAAGAGAAACCTCCCAAAAACCCGGAGCAAGAGGAGATGATACGAAAGGTCAAAAGTTTAGAGCAGTCCTTCAGAAATATGCAAGGTCTCGGGGGTCAAGTAAGTGTGGCCTACAAGGACTTGTGCTTGTTTCCTAACGTCCAGTTTCCAGCAGGATTCAAATTACCCAAGTTCGACTTGTATGATGGCCATGGTGATCCGGTGGCCCACCTTAGAGATTTTTGCAGCAAGATGAGGGGAGCTGGGGGAAAAGATGAGCTATTAATGGCCTACTTTAGTCAAAGCTTAAGTGGAGCGGCGTTGGAGTGGTACACAAGACAAGATCATGCTCGGTGGTACACCTGGGATGACTTAGCTCAAGCTTTTGCATGTCATTTTCAGTACAATCTCGAAATTGTCCCGGACCGTCTGTCACTGAGCAAAATCGAGAAAAAGCCCGGAGAAAGCTTTAGAGAATACGGTTTCCGTTGGAGAGAGCAAGCAGCAAGAGTTGATCCTCCGATGAAAGAGAATGAGATGGTGGATTATTTCCTTCAGGCTTTAGAGCCAACCTACTATGGCCATCTGGTGTCCGCTGTGGGGAAAACTTTCAACGAAGTCGTAAAGATGGGAAGTATGGTAGAAGAGGGTCTCAAGTCTAACAAAATTATGAGCTACTCAGCGCTCAAAGCAACCACGCAGGCCATCCAAAGCGGCACCGGAGGAGTATTGGGAAAGAAGAAGAAAGAAGAAGTGGCAGTAGTGGAATCAAGGGTCTGGTCCAGGGGTCCATCACCATATTATCACCAACCTCGCCCTCGCCCCCAAGCTTACCCGCATACCTCATATGGCCCACCACAGCATTACTACCCACCTCCTACTCCCCATTTCTCTGTCCATCATGCCCAGACATACCCACAACCTCCTACTCGTGCCCAATGGCGCGCACCCACTCCCCAAAACACTTACCCACCCCCAAGAACCAACCGAAATGCCGCTGGAACCAGTTTCCAACCCAATCCTGCATATAAGAATGATAGGTCGCAGAAGAAGAAGACTTTTACTCCCTTGGGAGAATCTTATACGAGCCTGTACCACAGACTGAGGCAGTTGGGTATGTTGAACCCGATCGAACCCAAATTACCAAACCCTCCCCCAAGGAACCTGGACCATTCAGTGAATTGTGAGTACTGCTCAGGAGCGCCTGGACATGATACAGAGAAGTGTTGGCATCTGAAAACTGCCATTCAGGAACTGATTGATACACGGAGAATTGAGGTGCAGGCTCCGGAGACTCCCAATATCACGCAGAATCCACTACCAATTCATCATGAGGCTCACATGATCGAGATAGTGCAGAAGGGAGAATACAAGAAGCCGTCGCAGACTGTGATGATGATTAAAGCAAGTGAAAATAAAGCAAATGAGGAATTGGTTGACAAGAAAGCCTTGGTCGCAGTGGGCCAGACAGTCAGTGAACCAGTGAGGGTAATAAAGCCAGGGCCTGTTAAGGTGACAATACCATGAGCAGTTGTCGAGCCTGTGTTGGTTGTAAAAGGCGTTCGAACAGAGCCAGTCATCATCAAACCGGTGACCCAATTGCCCGTGGTTAGCGAGAAAGCTGTCCCGTGGAATTATGACAGGGTAACTGTGATGTACCAAGGAAAGGAAATTAAAGAAGAAGTGTGCGAGACTCATGGGTTGACTAGATCAGGGAGGTGCTTTGCCCCTGAAGAGTTGAGAAAGGTTAAAGCAGCTAAAGACAATCCGGCACCGACAAAGAGGGCTGTTACTGAAGAAGAAGCTGAAGAGTTCCTGAAAAAAATGAAGGCCCAAGACTATTCGATTGTGGAACAATTGAGGAAAACCCCGGCACAGATCTCGTTATTGTCCTTATTGATCCATTCGGATGAACACCGCCGGGCGTTGATGAAGATTCTAAACGAAGCTCATGTGCCAGATAAAATTACTGTGAATCATCTTGAGAAGATTGCAAACAAGATTTTTGAGGTGAATAGGGTAACATTTTCTGATGATGAGTTACCATTGGAAGGAACTGAACATAATAGAGCCCTTTACCTCACAGTAAAGTGTGAAGATTCCGTGGTGACTCGGGTGTTAATTGATAATGGGTCTAGTGCCAACATTTGCCCTCTTTCCACTCTAGAGAAGTTGCAAGTTGACAGGGAAAGAATTCATAGAAATAGCATCTATGTACGGGGATTTGACGGCGGAGGAAAAGACACAGTGAGTAACTTTTATCCGTTGAGAGACGGCCCTAGAGATATTGTGTTGGAGCTAACAATAGGACCTGTGAAATTCACTATGGAGTTTCAAGTGCTCGATGTCAGTGTTTCCTACAATCTTTTGTTGGGACGGCCCTGGATTCATGCCGCAAAGGCAGTACCGTCTACTTTGCATCAAATGGTCAAGTTTGAATGGGATCGGCAGGAGATCGTGGTTCATGGAGAGGACAATTCTTGTAATGCTATTACATCCTTCGAGGAAGTTGAAAATGACAGAGGTCCATGGGTGTACCAAGTCATGGACACAGTGCCAGTTGATAAAATCCCGGAAGGGGAGTGCGTTCCTATGCCCAAGATAGCTGCCGCATCTGTTATGGTAGCCTCAGAGATGATAAGGAATGGATTCTTGCCCGGAAAAGGGCTGGGTGCTTCACTGCAACGAATCATACAGCCAGTGTCTCTCCCCGGAAATCTGGACACTTTTGGGCTAGGTTTCAAACCCACTTCTGCTGACATAAGGAGAGCCAAAAAGATGAAGAAGAGAGTGTGGACCCTTCCAAAACCTATTCCTCGCCTTTCCCGTTCCTTCGTCCGGCCTGGTACTAAACGACGCCCAGCAACAGCAATGCCTAAATTCTGTGGTGATAGAACCTGACAAGGAGATGATTGCAAGGTTCGAGAGGGTGTTCGATGAAGTGAATATGGTGGAACCCGGCGAAGGTCCGAGTAAGGTTGATGTGCAGTTCGTGGGATCTCAGGCTAAGCTCAATAACTGGGAAGCTACTCCTCTTCCAATTCGGAAGGAGTCGTGGTAGTTAGTTTTGATTTTTCTTTGAGTACTAAATCTGGATTATTTCCAGGGTTGTAATTCAGATTTCTATATTCCGTCCATTTGGACGAGTTAAACCTTGTTATCTTACAATTCTAATGAAATGCAATTTCCTCTTTTCTTCTTTCCTGATAGTCTTTATTTTGTTTTCTTTTCTCTTTTGTACAGTCCCTTTTATGCTGGTTTCAATGATGTGTCATGCATAAGGAGTCTCCGGCCTAGTTTTGATAATCAATGTGAAATAGTAATACAGGAAATTGAGTGTGTTGGCGGAGGGGAATACGATGATGAGGAAGCTTTGGAAGAAATCAGTAAAGAGTTAAATCAATTTGAGGAAAAACCCAAGCCTAACTTGAATGACACAGAGGCAATCAATCTGGGGAATCGGGAGAATGTTCGGGAAACAAAAATAAGTGTCCATTTGGAAACCCCACTCAGGGAGGAGATAATTGAATTGTTGTTTGAATACAAAGATGTTTTTGCATGGTCATATGATGACATGCCAGGTTTAAGCACCGATTTGGTGGTCCACAAATTGCCCGTTCATTCGGAATGCCCGCCTGTCAAGCAGAAGTTGAGGAAATTTAAAACAGATATCAGTGTGAAAATCAAAGAAGAGGTTACCAAGCAGCTTGAGGCGAAGGTCATACGAGTTACTCGATATCCTACCTGGTTAGCTAATGTGGTGCCTGTACCAAAGAAGGATGGGAAGACCAGAGTATGTGTTGATTACCGTGATCTCAATAAGGCGAGCCCGAAGGACAACTTCCCACTTCCAAACATCCATATATTGATTGACAATTGTGCCAAACATGAGATTGCTTCCTTTGTGGATTGTTATGCGGGCTATCACCAGATTTTGATGGATGAGGAGGATGCGGAAAAGACAGCGTTCATCACACCTTGGGGGACGTACTGTACAGGGTCATGCCATTTGGGTTGAAGAACGCAGGGGCAACGTATATGAGGGCAATGACTACCATGTTCCATGACATGATACATCAGGAGATCGAGGTCTATGTGGATGACGTGATCGTAAAGTCGAGGAAACAATGTGATCATGTTAGGGATTTGAGGAAATTCTTCCAGAGACTCCGCAGGTATAACCTCAAGCTTAATCCAGCAAAATGTGCATTTGGAGTTCCATCAGGGAAGTTATTGGGATTCGTGGTAAGTCGGCGCGGTATCGAATTAGACCCGTCTAAGATCAAAGCCATCCAAGGGCTACCACCACCGAGGAACAAGAAAGATGTGATCAGTTTGCTTGGCAGGTTGAATTACATCAGCAGGTTCATTGCCCAGCTTACAACTACTTGTGAACCCATTTTCAAGTTGTTAAAGAAAGATGCTGCGGTCAGATGGACGGATGAATGTCAAGCAGAATTTGATAAGATAAAGAAGTATTTGGCTAGTCCACCAGTGTTGGTCCCGCCAGAGCCAGGAAGGCCCTTGATCCTTTACCTGACTGTGTTAGACAATTCGTTTGGTTGTGTACTGGGGCAGCATGACATCACAGGAAGGAAAGAGCAAGCGATTTACTACCTCAGCAAGAAGTTCACATCATATGAGGTAAAATACACTCAACTCGAGAAGACGTGTTGTGCTTTAACCTGGGTAGCGCAAAAGTTGAAACATTACTTGTCAGCATATACTACCTATCTCATCTCTCGGTTGGACCCATTGAAGTATATTTTTTCAAAAGCCCATGCCCACAGGGAGACTAGCGAAATGGCAAATCCTGCTTACGGAGTTTGATATTGTCTACGTGACTCGGACCGCCATGAAAGCACAAGCACTGGCCGATCATCTAGCTGAGAATCCCGTTGATGACGAATATGAGCCTTTGAAAACATACTTCCCGAACGAGGAGGTAATGCATGTTGAGGAATTAGAACAGGTCGAGAAGCCTAGATGGAAACTGTTCTTTGATGGAGCTGCCAATGCCAAGGGTGTCGGAATAGGAGCAGTACTGATTTCTGAGACAGGGCAGCACTACCCGGTCACTGCTCAACTTCGTTTCTATTGCACCAATAACATGGCTGAGTACGAAGCCTGTATCCTGGGACTGAGATTGGCTATAGACATGGGTGTCCAGGAAATCTTGGTCATGGGTGACTCGGATCTTCTTGTACACCAGATTCAGGGAGAGTGGGAGACACGAGATTTGAAGCTCATACCATACCGGCAGTGCTTGCATGAACTTTGTCAACGGTTCCAATCAATAGATTTCAAACACATTCCAAGGATGCACAATGAGGTTGCCGACGCTTTGGCCACCTTGGCGTCAATGTTGCATCATCCGGACAAGGCTTACGTGGATCCATTACATATCCAGGTTCGAGATCAGCATGCCTATTGTAATGTGGTGGAGGAAGAGTTTGATGGTGAGCCTTGGTTCCATGACATAAAAGAATATCTCCGGATGGGAGTATACCCGACACAGGCTACAAGGGATCAAAAGAGAGCAATTCGACGCTTGGCAAGCGGATTTTTCTTCAGTGGAGGAGTGTTGTACAAAAGAACGCCAGATCTTGGGTTACTGAGATGCATAGATGCCAGACAGGCTACAGTTATCATGGCTGAGGTACATGCGGGAGTTTGTGGGCCTCATATGAGTGGATATATATTGGCAAAGAAGATCCTCCGAGCAGGGTATTATTAGCTTACTATGGAACGGGATTGCATCAGTTTCGTGCACAAATGTCATCAATGTCAGATACATGGAGATTTGATTCATTTTCCGCCCTCCGAATTGCATACAATGTCGGCACCATGGCCGTTCGTTGCCTGGGGAATGGATGTTATTGGACCGATTGAGCCATTAGCATCAAATGGGCATAGATTCATTTTGGTAGCTATTGATTATTTCACTAAATGGGTGGAGGCAAAAACCTTCAAATCTGTGACTAAGAAGGCAGTCGTCGATTTCGTGCATTCAAATATCATATGCCGGTTTGGGATCCCGAAGGTAATCATCACAGATAATGGTGCCAATCTCAATAGTCATTTGATGGCCGAGACATGTCAGCAGTTTAAGATCATGCACCGCAACTCTATCCCATATCGCCCTAAAGCAAATGGGGCAGTCGAAGCAGCTAACAAGAATATCAAGAAAATACTTCGGAAAATGGTCGAAGGGTCAAGGCAATGGCATGAAAAACTACCTTTTGCCTTGTTAGGCTATCGCACTACTGTCCGTACTTCAGTAGGAGCGACTCCCTATTCCTTGGTGTATGGAACCGAAGCAGTAATTCCCGCAGAAGTCGAAATCCCGTCCCTCCGGATCATCGCTGAGGCAGAGATTGATGATGATGAATGGGTTAAAGCCCGCCTGGAACGGTTAAGTTTGATTGATGAGAAGAGATTGGCAGCAGTGTGTCACGGTCAGTTATACCAACAGAGAATGGCAAGAGCATATAACAAGAAGGTGCGTCCGCGGAGGTTCGAAGTAGGGCAGTTGGTGCTGAGACGTATCCTACCTCATTGGGCTGAGGCAAAAGGAAAGTACGCCCCAAACTGGCAAGGGCCATTTGTTGTAACCAGAGTGTTGTCCAATGGCGCTTTATATCTAACGGAAGTAGAAGGGAAATATGTAGAAATGGCTATCAATTCTGATGCAGTCAAGAGATATTATGTATGATTTCTTTATCTTTATGTACCTGATTGTATTTGGCATGTTTTGAGATTGAAATGACGAAGGCATTTTGTTCTGCTATCTAAACACTTTATCCTTTGTTACCCCTTTGAGCCTTAATTACTTTCTTGCATACCCCTCTTTCGGAATCAATAATCAAGCTCGTAAGCCCGAGCAGGGAAAGAAGATGGAGAAACAAGAGAAAAACAGTGGAAAAAGAAAAAAAAAAAAGAAAAAAGAAAGAAAAGAAAAAAAAAAGAAAAAAAAAAAAAAAAAAAAAGAACAGTGAGTAAAACAGAAAAATAAGAAAGAAAAGCAAAGGCAAAGAAAAGAAGAGAAAGGAAAGAAAACAAAAGTGGAAGAAAAGGAAAAATCGTAACAACGAACGTAGTTTTATATCTGAACTACGTTTGACTTGATCCCGAAAGGGTACGTAGGCAGCCTCACTGAGGTTCAGTCATAACAAAAGAAAATCCAAGTAATCCCCGGGAAGGAAACTGGGGCAGAAGTTATGGTGGTTACGAAATATATAATTCCGAAAGTTGTAATATTGAACCCACGTCCGAATTATTTTGAGCTTTTATACCTTTCTTTCTAAAACCCATCCAAAAGCCACATTACGATCCAAAGAAAGACCTTCTGATCAATCTTAATAAATGTCAATACAGGCAGGTAAAGTTATTCTTGTTGGGGACAACACTCTGGTGCTAGAAGGAAAATGATGAAATGAGAGAGTCTTATTGGTGAAAACCCTCACGGGCACCATAAGGCGAAGTGAGTTTGAGAGATATTAAAAATGAGAGAGTCTTATTGGTGAAAACCCTCACGGGCACCATAAGGCGAAAGTGAGTCTTCAGAGGTGCGAATGAAGGAAGTCTGTGGTTGAAAGATATTTGGAAACATGACAAAAGAAGCAAAGCTTGGGTTTTGGTGAAAGTCGGGCGTGGAAGTATGAGACGACAAAGGTGGTAATCAACAATTGATTGTTTGGACAGACTAGGTTGGGATCCAAAATGCATGGCACGATCAATGGAATCAGCCTTTCCGCTCAGATAAGTCTTGTCCTTTTCTCTTCATTACCACTCATTCATTTTCAACGTTTTTCTATCCTCAAAACCTTTGAGGTCATTGCATTTCATTTTCTTGAAATCTGTCTATAAAACGTTTTAGTGTCAGTTCTATTCAAAAACAAAAGAAGGATGTCAAAGCTAACTACCAGCTTCCCAGTTAGGTGGCACAACAAGTTGGGGGCAGGTCAAAAGAGAGTACAACATGAAGGACCAATGAAAATCAGTGGAATAATCAGATGTTTGCCAGGAAGAGGCAAGGTTCATAAAAAGGGAACAAGAACACCAAACAGTAAGATGAAGTAAAACATGTGGGTCACCGAGATCAGAGGGCTGAAAGTTAACTGGGAAACCGTGGCGAAGCCAAAGCAAGTCCAGGAAGCAAGTCAGGGTGAAGTCGGAAGCGGGAGCATGGCCAACAAGAATGCCAGCAGCTAATCACCATTTTACATTAACAAAGTTTTCTTTGGTTGAAACTGGGGCAGAAATTCTCTTTGTTGTTTAATTTGTTGAAATCAGGCGCCCACCTGGAGAACAAGGGAATACTTTTCAGTTTTAGCAATCAGGCGCCCACCTGGAAAACAAGGGAATACTTTTCAATTTTAGCAATCAGGCGCCCACCTGGAGAACAAGGGAATACGTTTCAAGTTTTAGCAATCAGGCGCCCACCTGGAGAACAAGGGAATACTTTTCAAGTTTCAGCAATCAGGCGCCCACCTGGAGAACAAGGGAATACGTTTCAAGTTTTAGCAATCAGGCGCCCACCTGGAGAACAAGGGAATACGTTTCAAGTTTTAGCAATCAGGCGCCCACCTGGAGAACAAGGGAATACGTTTCAAGTTTTAGCAATCAGGCGCCCACCTGGAAAACAAGGGAATACTTTTCAAGTTTTAGCAATCAGGCGCCCACCTGGAGAACAAGGGAAGTACAATCCAATTTTAGCTTTTAACTTTTAATTTTTGATAACATGCTGTACCCGGTTACCAAACTGGGGCAGAAATTCTCTTTGTTGTTTACTTTGTTGAAGTCAGGCGCCCACCTGGAGAACAAGGGAATACGTTTCAAGTTTTAGCAATCAGGCGCCCACCCAAGGGAAGTACAATCCAATTTTAGCTTTTAACTTTTAATTTTTGATAACATGCTGTACCCGGTTACCAAACTGGGGCAGAAATTCTCTTTGTTGTT
>NW_017674584.1:0-2438 GCF_001879085.1 Nicotiana attenuata
AAAACCAAAAAAATAGACAAATTCAGTAAAAATCCAAAAAAAATGGCATAAAACCACAAATAGATACTGTTACATTGATTTTAAGATCAAAAATAGTTCAAATCTCTCTATTTCTGTTCTATACTTAGTTGTTCAGAGCATCTGAAGGTGTTAGGGTTCATTTGGAGTGAGTTTTGGTCGTTTCGATTGCTGAAGAAGTTCTGTAGGTCCTGGATCAAATTTTGATTGCATTTGAGTGTGTTCAAGTAATTTTGTGGTCAATCGTTTGGGTTTTGCTTGGTTTCGAACTTTTCCTTGGTCATTGAATTGGTTCCTGGCTGGTTGATTTCTGCGCGTAGCTGTTGTTGGTGACTTGCTCTTCTTCTTCTCATTTCCAGATTCCAGATTCCAGGTACACATTCACTATGATCTAGAAGCTTGATTCCTGTGTATGAACAATTTGGAGAAATCAATGAAGAAGAATTGTTATTGGTCACTTGAGATTTTTTTAGAATCATTGATTAGCCTTTAAATTTAGCTTAGCTATTCATGCTCAAGTATAACTGGACAATTGTTTGGACTGTTTAATTTGAATTGAAAACTGTACGAACTGTTGGACTATGATTGTTCATATTAGTTAGTTGTAGCCTTTTGTGATTGTTCATGTTAAATCATAGCTTAACAGTATTCGAAATAGTATTTTAGAATTAGCAAAGGATAAGTGTCAAATTAGTTCCTTGAATCTAGTAGTTCATTTCAGTAAATACCTTAATAGGATCGATACTTTAGAATAACAAAGACCTGTGATTATCTACAAGCCTGGGTATAAACTATAATTAAAACAGGGTTCTACCGATTAGTTACAAGTTATTGAAGGCATTTAGTGTAGCTTGAAATAAATTCAGCGTGTCTCACTTCTAATTGAATTTAGTTTTGTTTGATATAAGGCCAGTGGCCTGATCTCCACAGTTTGAGCTTCAGCTCATTTGACACAGGCCCAGATTCAAAGGTAATGCCCTTTGTGTCCAAGTCTGGGCCAAGCAAGCAGTCCAATTGAGACAATAATACGAGGTCGGGCCTGCTTTCAGGCTAGGCTGATTTTGAGATTGGCAATGTTTCCAACAATAATTAATTAGGGGGTATTCTTTACTTTAAAGACATAGTGAGGAGAAAACTATAGATTACATTAGGATTTCCTTTTAAAAATAAAATGAGAAGAGCCTCGCCAAATAAAAGTGCAAAATTGCGGGGCCCTCAATAAATGCTATATAAAATACTCAGACTTCGGGACGGGCCGTTTAGCGAATTTCACAGTCTTCCCCAAAGATAATAAACACGTGGTTGTTTTAGGCGCGTATTTTAATAAAATTACCTTCTTAAATACGGGTACACATTGATGTGACCCAAATCCAAATCTCAACGAAGTCGAAATGTGTTAACAATCACGGGTGCACTGGTACGACGTGGTTCAAGATGCATTTTCACGATGTTGCAATTCTTATTAAAAATAAAAAATAATAAAAGCGGTTTACTAATAAAAGCACATGAGTTTGGACATGTTTTGAAATCAGATAAAATCAAATACAACAGTTGAGCGATCGTGCTAGAACCACGGAACCCGAGAATGCCTAACACCTTCTCCCGGGTTAACAGAATTCCTTACTCAGATTTCTGGTTCGCGGACTGTTAACAGAGTCATAATTTCCTCGGATCGGGATTCAACCGGTGACTTGGGACACCATTAATCTCCCAAGTGGCGACTCTGAATATTAATAATAAATCCCATTCCGATTGTCCTTTAATTGGAAAAACTCCTTTACGCCCTCACGGGTGTAGTGAAAAAGGAGGTGTGACAGCTCTGGCGACTCTGCTGGGGACCGAACCCAGAATCTCTGGTTCAGGGTTCAGAATTCGAGCTTAGATATATTGTTGTATTTGGCTTTATCTGATTTTCCTACATGTTTCATGCTAAATGTGCAAAATGTTGCTTTTTACCGCTTTGATATTATCTGAACTGTATATAAACTGTGTCGAAACCCTTCTCTTCTCATCTCCGGGGATGTGCTTACTGGTTGAGACTCCCTATTCTGTTAGTGTCAATACCCTGAAATAAGAAAGAGGCCGGACATGTTACTAAGCCGGATGGCCTTTTGGTTCCCGGTACGTAGCCCCCTCCTCGACTCGAGTTGTCCGCTCGGGTACACAATCTAGAACTTATGCCCAGGCTTTGAACCTAGAATAACTTGACCTCATGCCGGATCCCTAGTAGGAACGCTTATTTGCATCACGTGCATATGACTTAGGGGACTCAACACAGGGGTTGGGTCCGTCTAGGACAGGTGTACCCAGAATAATGGACCATCCTGATGCATCCTACTTGTGCATTTATCTGTTTTGGACTCGCATGCTGACCGGCTTTGAATATCTGGGAAAAATTGAAAAAAAAACAAAGAGGGAAA
>NW_017674584.1:4268-8613 GCF_001879085.1 Nicotiana attenuata
AGGCAAAGTGTCGCTAGGATACCTTGCTTGGTATAGAAGAGAATATGAGCACGAAAGGCCAGCTAAAAGACCTCACATCCGGGAGTTTGCTGAATCATCGCAAGAACATTGGGCTTGGTTAGCTAAAGAAAATGAGTACAGGGCCCGCATAGGAGCATTGGAAAAACAGGTCCAAGACCTCCGATTTGAAAATAGCTTGCAAGCCGTGGCTGACGAAGGTGAGAGAAAACAATTGGCCAAAGAGAATGAAGCCTTACGAGCCCAAATCCAAAAGATTAAGTTAGAGGCCGACAACCCTGTCAGAAGTGCCAAAGATACAAAGCTTATAGAAAATCTAAGGCAAAAAGTAAATGACTACAGTTTTGACCTCAACAAAGCGGAAAAGGAATTAGCTGGGGTTCGGAAACAATTGGCTAAAAACGCGAAAGAACGGGCCCGCATGGTTAAACAGTTGAAAGAAGAATACGACAATGAGGTCACAGGATTAAAGAAAAAGGTCATTGCTACAGAGAACAGAATGATCAAACAGGCAAAAGAATTCAAAGGCGAAAGAGAGCAGTGCTACATGGCATTGGCACAGTTAGAAATGGACTTGCAACACCTCCGGGAACAAAGCCAGGCAACTGAGCAAACTTTGGAAGCTCGGACCCAACAGATAGGGCGGTTCAAGAAAAAGGCAGAATCAGAGAGAGAATCTTATCCGTTGCTCATTCTATTACCAGGAAATGCCAAATGTGCGAGAACATGACCCGTACCACCTTTTTGCATCAGTAATGATATTTGTGAAGCAGATAATGATTGACCTGGACAGACTTCAAGGGGAACTTGCATATAGGCCCGCGGCGAGACCGAACGATGTCCCGCGGGTACCAGGAGCTTTAATGTATTCATGATCGTCTTTTGAGTCTGTATTTCTTTTTAACTAGAGTTTGTCATTTAAGTCTGTATTTCCTTTTCTGTTGGAGTCTGTATTTCCTTTTCATTTAAAGTCAGTCAGTTGATTGAGTTTGTACTTTTTATAGGGAGGGCAGAGTCTGTAGTCATTCTCTGCATTAGAATCTGTCGGCTGTTTAATCTGTCCGCTTTGAGTCTTTGTAATAGACGTAGTTGCTATCAATAAAATTGAAAGTCCCAAAAATATGTTTGCTTCTGCTTTACCATTATTTTTTACGAACTGCGCTTGGTCTGGTTCACGCGGGGTCGTAATATGTAGGCAATCTCCATTAGGATTCGACCGTAATAATAAAAAAAAGGGGGTAAAAACGTGAGAAAGGACAGAAAAAGAAAATAAAACCAAAAGAGGAAAAGCAAAACAAAGAAAGAAAAGAGTAGAAAATTAATTTTGAAGGGAAAAGAAGAGAAAGCTTACAATTGGCAAGCCGGGATGATGCATGTGACCGAGCAAAGGCATAATAGAAATGGTTAACTGCTTAGGTGCATTCACCCATCAATGTGCGGTTATCTATCTGTTAATGCCCTAACCGCTAACAAAGTTGTTGTTGATGAGTCCAGGCAAGTGGTTAAGTTGACTGGCATTCTGGCAACCCATCCTTACAACACCCGCTCTAAGGACAAGTCAAACACGGTCAATCAGGATTTAGAAGCAAGCATTGTCGACCCATCCAGGGAGGAGGAAGTAGTGGACGTTAATGCAATGACGGAGGAGATGTATAAACTGAAGCAACAAATGGCCGAGATGTACCAGGCCTGGTCGAAGGGACATCCACCACCAGCCTATCTTGCTAACCCCACTTACCTCCCACCACCAGCTCAGCCTCAAGATCCTCCCACAGTGAACTCATCTCCTGCCTTCCCTACTTACCAGCAGTACTACGGAACCACCTCTCAATTACCACCACCTCCACCACCCAAACAAATCCCATGTCCTCCCCCACCAATCGCTCCTGTGTTCGTGGCTTCCCCACTTGCCACACTACACAGGTCTTCTAGTGAACCTTTGTTCCAAACTCATGATAACCAGTACTACCCACCCGAAACCACTTTCAAACCCCCAGAACCATGCCCTTACACTCCCCGCCTTGATTTCTCAGCAGAAGAAGAAAAGCCTCCCAAAAACCCTGAGCAAAATGAAATGATCCGGAAGGTCAAGAGCCTAGAATAGTCATTCCAAAATATGCAGGGGCTTGGAGGACAAGTGAGTGTAACTTACAAGGACATGTGCCTGTTTCCTGACGTCCAGTTGCTAGCGGGATTCAAGTTACCCAAATTTGACTTATATGATGGCCATGGTGATCCGGTGGCCCACCTAAGGGGATTCTGTAGCAAGATGAGAGGCACTGGAGGAAGGGACGAGTTATTGATGGCTTACTTTAGTCAAAGTCTAAGTGTAGCAGCGCTGGAGTGGTACACACGACAGGACCATGCCCGATGGTACACCTGGGACGACTTGGCTCAAGCATTTGCATGTCATTTTCAGTACAACCTCGAAATTGTCCCAGATCATCCGTCGCTAACTAAAATAGAGAAGAAGCCCGGAGAAAGCTTTAGAGAGTATGGTTTTCGGTGGAGAGAGCAGGCAGCAAGAGTCGATCCTCCAATGAAAGAGAACGAGATGGTTGATTATTTCCTTCAGGCTTTGGAGCCAACCTATTATGGTCATCTGGTGTCGGCAGTGGGGAAAACTTTCAATGAGGTCGTGAAAATGGGAAGTATGGTGGAAGAGGGTCTCAAGTCTAATAAGATTATGAGCTCTTCAGCACTCAAAGCAACTACTCAGGCTATTCAAAGCAGCACCGGAGCTGTATTGGGAAAGAAGAAGAAAGAAGAGGTGGCCGTAGTGGAATCAAGAGCTTGGTCCAGGGGTCCGTCACCATATTATCACCAACCTCGCCCTCACCCCCAAACTTACCCACACACCCCATATGGCCCACCGCAGCATTACCACCTCCCACTCCCCATTTCTCTGTCCACCATGCCCAGACATACCCCGAACCTCCTACCCATGCACAATGGCGCACCCACTCCACAAAATACTTACGCATCTCAAAACACCTACCCACCCCCAAGAACCAACAGAAATCCCGCTGGAACCGGTTTCCGACCCAATTCCGCATTTAAGAATGATAGGTTGCAAAAGAAGAAGACTTTCACTCCCTTGGGTGAATCTTACACTAGCCTGTACCACAGACTAAGACAGTTGGGCATGTTGAACCTGATCGAACCCAAATTGCCAAACCCTCCCCCAAGGAACCTGGACCATTCAGTAAACTGTGAGTATTGCTTAGGAGCGCCAGGACATGACACGGAGAAATGTTGGCATCTGAAAACTGCCATTCAGGAATTTATTGATACACGGAGAATTGAAGTGCAAGCTCCGGAGACTCCCAATACCACGCAGAATCCATTACCAATTCATCATGAGCCTCACATGATCGAGTTAGTGCAGATGGGAGAATACAAGAAGCCGTTGCAAACTGTGATGATGATTAAGGCAAGTGAAAATAAAGTAAATGAGAAATTGATTGGCGGGAAAGCATTGGTCGCAGTGGAATGGACAGTCAGTGAACCAGTGATGATAGTAAAATCAGAACCTGTTAAAGTGACAATACCAGGAGCAGTTGTTAAGCCTGTGTTGGTTATAGAAGGCGCTCGAACAGAACCAGTTATCATTAAACCGGTGACTCAGTTGCCTGTGGTTAGTGAAAAAGTTGTCCCGTGGAATTATGACAGGGTGACTGTGATGTACCAAGGAAAAGAAGTTAAAGAGGAAGTGTGCGAAACTCATGGGTTGACTAGATCAGGGAGGTGCTTTGCCCCTGAGGAATTGAGAAAGGTTAAAGCAGCTAAAGACAATCCGGCACCGGCAAAGAGAGCTGTTACTGAAGAAGAAGCTGAAGAATTTTTGAAAAAGATGAAGGCACAAGACTATTCGATCGTGGAACAATTGAGGAAAACCCCGGCGCAAATATCATTATTGTCTTTATTGATCCATTCAGATGAACACCGACGGGCGTTGATGAAGATTCTAAACGAAGCCCATGTTCCAGATAAAATCACTGTGAATCATCTTGAGAAGATTGCAAACAAAATTTTCGAGGTTAACAGGGTAACGTTTTCTGATGATGAGTTGCCATTGGAAGAAACTGAACATAATAGAGCCCTTTGCCTCACAGTGAAGTGTGAAGATTCCGTGGTGACTCGGGTGTTAATTGATAATGGGTCTAGTGCAAACATTTGCCCTCTCTCCACTCTAGAAAAGTTGAAAGTTGACGGTGAAAGAATTCATAAAAGTAGCATCTGTGTACGGGGATTTGATGGCGGAGGGAAAGACACAGTGGGAGATATTGTGCTGGAGCTAACAATAGGACCTGTGGAATTCACTATG
>NW_017674584.1:8955-16741 GCF_001879085.1 Nicotiana attenuata
ATTCTTGCCTGGAAAGGGGTTGGGCGCTTCACTACAGGGAATCATACAGCCAGTATCTCTTCCCGGAAATCTGGACACTTTCGGGCTAGGTTTCAAACCCACTGCTGCTGACATAAGGAGAGCCAAAAAGATGAAAAAGAGAGTGTGGACCCTACCAAAACCCATTCCTCGCCTTTCCCGTTCCTTCGTCCGGCCTGGTACTAAACAACGCCCAGCAACAGCACTACCGAATTCTACGGTGATAGAACCTGACATAGAGTTGATCGAAAAGTTTGAAAGGGTGTTCGATGAAGTGAATATGGTAGAGCCAGGCGAAGGTCCAAGTAAAGTCGATGTGCAGTTCGTGGGGTCTCAGGCCAAGCTCAATAACTGGGAAGCTACTCCTCTTCCAACTCGGAAGGAGTCGTGGTAGTTAGCTTTGGATTTTCCTTTGAGTATTAGATCTGGATTATTGCCAGGATTGTAATTCAGATTTCTATGTTCCGTCCATTTGGATGAGTTAAACTTTGTTATTTTACAATTTTAATGAAATGCAGTTTCCTTTTCTCTTCACTTCTGATAGCCTTCATTTTGTTTTCTTTTTTTTCTCTTGTACAGTCCCTTTTATGCTGGTTTCAATGATGTGTCATGCATGAGGAGTTTCCGGCCTAGTCTTGAGATTCCATATGAAATAGTAATACAAGAAATTGAGTGTGATGGCGAGGGTGAATACGATGACGAGGAAGCTTTGGAAGAAATCAGTAAAGAGTTATATCAATTTGAGCAAAAACCCAAACCTAACTTGAATGACACAGAGACAATCAATCTAGGGGATCAGGAAAATGTTCGAGAAACAAAAATAAGTGTCCATTTGGAAGCCCCGCTCAGGGAGGAGATAATTAAATTGTTGTTTGAGTACAAAGATGTGTTCGCATGGTCATATGATGATATGCCGGGTCTAAGCACCGATCTGGTGGTCCACAAATTGCCCATTTATCCGGAATGTTTCCCTGTCAAGCAGAAGTTGAGGAAATTCAAAACAGATATCAGTGTGAAAATTAAGGAAGAGGTTACTAAGCAATTTGAGGCGAAGGTCATACGGGTTACCCGATATCCTACCTGGTTAGCTAATGTGGTACCGGTACCAAAGAAAGATGGGAAGACCAGAGTATGTGTTGATTACCGTGATCTCAATAAGGCGAGCCCAAAGGACAACTTCCCACTCCCAAACATCCATATATTGATTGACAATTGTGCCAAACATGAGATTGGTTCCTTCGTGGATTGTTATGCGGGCTATCACCAGATTTTGATGGATGAGGAGGATGCGGAAAAGACATCATTCATCACGCCTTGGGGAACGTATTGCTACAGGGTTATGCCATTTGGTTTGAAGAACGCAGGGGCAACGTATATGAGGGAAATGACTACCATGTTCCATGACATGATACATCAGGAAATTGAGGTCTATGTGGACGACGTGGTCATAAAGTCGAGGAAACAATGTGACCATGTTCGGGATTTGAGGAAATTCTTCTAGAGACTCCGCAGGTACAACCTCAAGCTTAATCCAGCAAAGTGTGCATTTGGAGTCCCGTCGGGGAAGTTGTTGGGATTTGTGGTGAGTCGGCGTGGTATTGAATTAGACCCGTCTAAGATTAAAGCCATCCAGGAGCTACCGCCACCAAGGAACAAGAAGGATGTGATGAGTTTGCTTGGCAGGTTGAATTACATAAGCAGGTTCATTGCCCAGCTTACAACTACTTGTGAGCCCATTTTCAAGCTGTTAAAGAAAGGTGCTGCGGTCAGATGGACAGACGAATGTCAGGCAGCATTTGACAAGTTTAAGAAGTATTTGGCTAGTCCACCTGTGTTGGTCCCGCCAGAGTCGGGAAGGACCTTGATCCTTTACCTGACTGTGTTGGACAATTCTTTTGGTTGTGTACTGGGGTAGCATGACATCACAGGAAGGAAAGAGCAGGCGATTTACTACCTCAGCAAGAAGTTCACATCATATGAGGTAAAATACACTCAACTAGAGAGGATGTGTTGTGCTTTAACCTAGGTAGCGCAAAAGTTGAAACATTACTTGTCAGCATATACCACCTATCTCATCTCTCGGTTAGACCCATTGAAGTATATATTTCAAAAGCCCATGCCCACAGGGAGACTAGCGAAATGGCAAATCCTGCTTACGAAATTTGATATTGTTTACGTGACTCGGACTGCAATGAAAGCACAAGCGTTGGCTGATCTCCTAGCTGAGAATCCCGTTGATGATGAATATGAGCCTTTGAATACATACTTCCCGGACGATGAGATAATGCATGTTGAAGAATTAGGACATGTCGAGAATCCTGGATGGAAACTTTTCTTCGATGGAGCTGCCAATGCCAAGGGTGTCGGAATAGGAGCAGTACTGATTTCTGAGACAGGGCAACACTACCCCGTCACTGCTCAACTTCGTTTCTATTGTACCAACAACATGGCTGAGTACGAAGCATGTATCCTGGGATTGATGTTGCCTATAGACATGGGTGTCCAGGAAATCTTGGTCATGGGTGACTCGGACCTTCTTGTACACCAGATTCAAGGAGAGTGGGAGAAACGAGATTTGAAACTCATACCATACTGGCAGTGTTTGCATGAACTTCGTCAACGGTTTCAATCAATAGATTTCAAACACATTCCAAGGATGCACAATGAGGTTGCCGACGCTCTGGCCACTTTGGCGTCGATGCTGCATCATCCGAACAAGGCTTACGTGGATCCGTTACAGATTCAGGTTTCTAGATCAGCATGCCTATTGTAATGTGGTGGAGGAAGAGTTTGATGGTGAGCCATGGTTCCATGATATAAAAGAATATCTTCGGATGGGAGTATACCCGACACAAGCTACAGGGGATCAAAAGAGAGCAATTCGACGCTTGGCAAGCGGATTTTTCTTCAGTGGAGGAGTGTTGAACAAGAGAACTCCAGATCTTGGGTTATTGAGATGCATAGATGCCAAGCAGGCTACAGTTATCATGTCTAAGGTACATGCGGGAGTTTGCGGACCTCATATGAGTGGATATATATTGGAAAAGAAGATCCTCCGAGCAGGTTATTATTGGCTTACTATGGAACGGGATTGCATCAGTTTCGTGCGCAAATGTCATCAATGTCAGATACACGGAGATTTGATTCATTCTCCACCATCTGAATTGCATACAATGTCAGCACCATGGCCGTTCGTTGCCTGGGGAATGGATGTTATTGGTCCGATTGAGCCCGCAGCCTCAAATGGGCATAGATTCATTTTGGTAGCCATTGATTATTTCACCAAATGGGTGGAGGCAAAAACCTTCAAATCCGTGACTAAGAAGGCAGTCGTCGATTTCGTACATTCAAATATCATATGCCGGTTTGGGATCCCGAAGGTAATCATCACAGATAATGGTGCCAATCTCAATAGTCATTTGATGGCCGAGACATGTCAGCGGTTTAAGATCATGCACCGCAATTCCACTCCATATCGTCCTAAGGCAAATGGGGCAGTCGAGGCAGCTAACAAGAATATCAAGAAAATACTTCGAAAAATGGTAGAAGGGTCAAGGCAATGGCATGAAAAGTTACATTTTGCTTTGTTAGGCTATCGCACTACTGTCCGCACTTCAGTAGGAGCGACTCCCTACTCATTGGTGTATGGAACCGAAGCAGTAATACCCACAGAGGTTGAAATCCCGTCCCTCCGAATCATCGTAGAGGCAGAGATTGATGATGATGAATGGGTGAAAGCCCGCCTGGAACAATTAAGTTTGATTGATGAGAAGCGACTGGCAGCAGTGTGTCATGGTCAATTGTACCAACGAAGAATGGCAAGAGCATATAACAAGAAAGTGCATCTGCGGAAGTTCGAAGTAGGACAGTTGGTGCTCAGACGTATCCTACCTCATTGGGCTGAGGCAAGAGGAAAGTTCGCCCCAAACTGGCAAGGGCCATTTGTTGTAACCAGGGTTTTGTCCAATGGCGCTCTATATCTAACGGCCGTGGAAGGAAAATGTGTAGAAATGGCTATCAATTCTGATGCAGTCAAGAGATATTATGTATGATTTTCTTTATCTTTGTGTACCTGATTGTATTTGGCATGTTTTGAGATTGAAATGATGAAGGCATTTTGTTCTGCTACCCAAACACTTTATCCTTTGTTATCCCTTTGAGACTTATTATATTTCCTTTCGTATCCCTCTTTCGGAATCAATAACAGAACTCGAAAGCCCGAGCGGGAAAATCAGCAGAGAAACAAGAGAAAAACAGTCCAAAAGAAAAGAAAAGAAAAAGAAAAGAAAAAGGAAAAGAAAAAAAAGAAGAAAAGGAAAAGAAAAAAAAAGAGAAAAGAAAGAGAAAAGAAAAAAAATAAAATAAAAGAAAATAGAAGGAAAAGAAAAGAAATAAAAAGAAAGAAAGGGAGAAGTAGAAGAAAAAGGATCGCCACAGTAAAGTAGTTCTCTGGCCTGAACTACGTTTGACTTGATCCCGAAAGGGTACGTAGGCAGCCTCTCTCTGAGGTTCAGTCACAACAGAGGAAAAGTCCAAGAATCCCCAAGAAAGAAACTGGGGCAGAAGTTATGGTTGTCGCAAGGGATATGATTCCGGAAGTTGTAATGTTGAACCCACATTTGAATTATTTTAAGCCTTTATACCTTTCTTTCTAAAACCCGTCCAAAAGCCACATTACAGTCCAAAGAAAGACCTTCTGATCAATTTCCGGAAATGTCAATACGGTTAGGTAAAACGACTCATGTTGGAGACAACACTCTGGTGACAGAAGGAAAAGGATAAAATGAGAGAGTCTTATCGGTGAAAACCCTCACGGGCATCATAGGGCGATGTGAGTTGAGAGAAATGAAAATGAGAGAGTCTTATTGGTGAAAACCCTCACGGGCACCGTAAGGCGAGGTGAGTTTGAGAGATATTAAATGAGAGAGTCTTATTGGTAAAAACCCTCACGGGCACTGTAAGGCGAAAGTGAGATCTTTCAGTTGGGAAAATGAAAGAAGTCTGTGGTTGAAAGTTGTTTGAAACATGGCAAAACAAGCAAGGTTTGAGTTTGGTGAGAATCGGGCGTGAAAGTATGAGACAACAAATGTGGTAACTGATAATCGATTGGTTGGACAGACTAGGCTGGAACCCAAAATGCATGGCATGATCAACGGAATCAGCCTTTCCGCTCAGATAAGTCCTATCCTTTTTCTCTTCATTACAACTCATTCGTTTTCAGGGTTTTTCTATCCTCAAAACCTTCGAGGTCATTGCATTTCATTCTCTTGAAGTCTGCCTATAAGATGCTTTAGTGTCAGTTCTATTCAAAAACAAAAGAAGGATGTCAAAGCTAATTACCAGCCTCCCAGTTAGATGGCACAACAAGGTGGAGACATGTCAAAAGAGAGTAAAACATAGAGGACCGATGGAAATCAGAGTAATTACCAGATGTTTGTGAGGGAGAAGCAAGGTTCACAAGAAGGGAACAGAAACACCAAACAGTGGTACGAGGTAAAACATGTGGGTCATCAAGATCAGAGGGTTGAAAGTCAATTGGGAAATCGTGACAAGTCAAAGCAAGTCCGAAGAAGCAAGTCAGAGCAAAGTCGGAAGCGGGAGCATGGCCAACAAGAATGCCAGTAGCTAACCCCATTTTACATTAACAAATTTTCTTTGATTGGAACAGGGGCACAAAGTTGTCTTTATTTGTCGCAATCAGGCGCCCACCTGGAAAACAAGGGAATACTTTCAATTTCAGCAATCAGGCGCCCACCTGGAGAACAAGGGAATACATTTCAAGTTGTCGCAATCAGGCACCCACCTGGAGAACAAGGGAATACATTTCAATTTCAGCAATCAGGCGCCCACCTGGAGAACAAGGGAATACATTTCAAGTTTTAGCAATCAGGAGCCCCGCCTGGAGAATAGAGGCATTTATTTTCAAGTTTTTAGCAATCAGGAGCCCGTCTGGAAAATAGAGGCATTTATTTTCAAGTTTTTAAGCAATCAGGAGCCCCACCTAGAGAATAGAGGCATTTATTTCCAAGTTTTTAGCAATCAGGAGCCCGCCTGGAGAATAGAGGTATTTATTTTCAAGTTTTTAAGCAATCAGGAGTCCGCCTGGAGAATAGAGGCATTTATTTTCAAGTTTTTGGCAATCAGGAGCTCGCCTGGAGAACAGAGGCATTCATTTTCAGATTATTAGCAGTCAGGAGCCCACCTGGAAAATGGACACATGTTTCAAGTAATCGAGCATCATTCGGAGGAATGGCAGCAATATCGCCGATCACCATGCAAAACAACAACAGGAATACCATCGGAAGATTACAAGATACAAGTTCAGGGCAACACAAGAACAAGTTAGAAGACATAGATAGGACCCTCTTGTAATTCGTAGATCATAGCTTAGGCTAGCTTCTTTTTATTTTTACTCGGTGTAATAAGGAGGTCAGCAAGCACTAGCAGCAGCAACAACAATGAAATCACAGCTCCTGGTAGTCCCAGCTACCAAACATTCCCGAACTACACTGACCTGATTCCTGTTTAGCCCAGGATATGTAGGCAACCTCTGAAGCAGGGTGCGGTCAAGTGTTTTCAAAAATTGCCTCACACGGAATATTCGAACGGGCAAAAATCGCTCGTTTCCGCTCACTTGTCTTTGCCCGAGAACTCTGCGTGTTCCCGAGCAAAGAGGGGCATCTGTGAGCACGTGATTTTTGCCCTATATATGAATTATTCCCAAAAATTCAAACAAAATAATTTCTCTTTCATTATTTTACACTTTTGTGAATTTTGTGTTATTTTCTGTTAATTGTTTGCATTTTTGTTTGTGCATTTTTATTTCATATGAAAAATATAAAAATATATGCCTGACATTTGCATTTAGGATCTAATTTCATATTTAAGGATTATTTAGTGGTTAAGTGGTTTTTAGAACAAAATTTAAAGAAAATAACAAAAATAGTCCATTTTTGCATTTCTTAATTGTTAGTTGTTGAATTTGTCTTGAGTTTATTTTAAATAGGAATTAATTAGCTTAATTTCGGAAATAAATTAGGTTTCATTTTAGTTTTATCATTTTATAAAATCAGAAAAAATAAATAAATACAAAATACAAAAAAAAAATAATAAAATACAAAAGCAAAGTGATTAAAATACAAGAAAACAAATAAAGGAACAAGGAAAGGAAATGGCAAGAATTGGGCCAAATTACCCAGGCCCAAACAAAAAAACGCCCACCCCAAAAACCCCTCAAGACCGGACCAAAACACTGGCCCAAACGCCCTACCCGGTCCAATTGCCCCATACTCAAAACGACGTCGTTTTGACGTCGGTTAATCACGACCGTTCATCCCTCTAATCCAATGGCCACGATTGATCCTTCAATCCAAATAAAAGTGTCTGAAATTATATCCAAAACCTTAAACATCCCTCACCCTCCTCGTACTCTCTGTAACGCCGGCGTTACCCCGCCATCATCCTCCCATCTCCGCCGGCCGGAAATCGTCGCCGCCGGCGGCGCAACCCCAATCGACCCCAAAATTTCACCCCAGAATCTCTGTCCCTTCCTCGTTCCAAATCCGTCACTATTTTCTTCCAAAACCCAACCAAACATCCCAAATTCCCCAAACCCTAGGCGTCGCCGTCGCCGCCGCCGCACACGGCGGCGCCTCCTCCCAAACTTCATGAAATTCACATTCTAAACCCTCTTCACCTCCTTCTTCCAAAATCCCTAACTGGTCTCCTTCAAATGTTTCGTGAAGTTCTCGAATCTCAAATCAGAAGG
>NW_017674584.1:17250-37887 GCF_001879085.1 Nicotiana attenuata
GTTAGCATTTGATCAAGCTGAAGGGTTTGGTGTGGTTGGAATTGGGTTTGGGTTGGTCAGTAATTCCAAAAGGGTTTCAGGGGTAGTTTGGGTATGGAAAAGGGTAGTTTTATTAGAAATAGTGATTTCAGAATTAATACAAGGGTAATTTAGGGATTCTAAGGGTAGGAAAATCAGAATAGAACCCCCTAGGACTTTCTAGAAGGGGTTTTAAACTGAAATTCGGTAAACTTAGGGTAGTTACTTGTGTGACAAGTCAGAAAATAAAGGATAAAAAATAGAATTAAATAGGGACCAATGGGGTAAAAGGAAAATCTAAAAATGGACCTAAGCTCACCTATAAATAGGCATTCATTTGCCTTTATTAACAAGTTTTCAGCCTCTAAAAAATCCTCCAAAAGTTCTAGTTTAAGAACTCAAATCTGAGATCTAAATCGTCTTCCAGTTTTAGTAAAAAAAAAAGACCAAAAAAAAAAAAAAAACTGTTTCATTCAATCTCCTAACTAGGTTCTAGTTTTGGTAGCCAATTTACATTTATGAGTTCATTTTGGTAATTTGAAGATTCAGAGAGTTTTCTGTTGGATTTCGAGTAATTTTGGGAGTTCATTCCATTTGTTTGGGCTAGTTTAATTGGGTTTTGACTGCTGAAGTGTCCTGGGTGTTTGAGAAGTTGGTTTTAAGTCGAAATTTGATCCTACTGGTGCTGTGTTGGTTGATTACTTGCTGGATTGTTGAAACTTTCCTGAACTGCTGCTGTTACATTTGCTATCACTGACCTCTCTCTCTTTTCTCTTGTTATTCCAATACCAGGTACATGTCTCAAGCTTATTTGATGTACCTCTTCTTGTTGACAACTTGAGATAAAAGTTGAAGTCAATTCTCCATTCTGGATATGCTATTTCGTTATGTTTAAATAATTTTGTTGTGGTTGTATGGCTGAATATTGTAATGTGTGATTCAGTTGGTCGACCAGTGTAATTAAATGTGGACTGTAATTAGGGCTTTAAAAATGACTTGTACTGTCACCTTGGATTTCCAGTTTGTAGTAGTTGTTGAGATCTATAATCGTATATAACTGCATCACTTGAACTAGTAGGCTGTAGTATTATAACAAGGCAAGTAGCAGTCGTCGAGATTTGCAATAATGGGACTATTGTACGACTTGTGTTAACAAGACTGATGAGTCCATTCGAGTATATTTTAGATTCGTATGAGCTTTGTTTTGCATTAGTGTCATCTCAATTCAACACGAAATTCAAAGTAGGTATTAATCAAGTGCAAATCTGACTAGGTATTACATTATAACTCTGTTAATTTACCAGCACGTCCAGATAGCAGTAGTAGTTGTCATTAAGCCTCATGAATGTGTAATAAAGCTGTGTTTGTGATAGCCTCAATTTAGTTTGATTTCTGTATGCATCCCAGTAGCCAAAACGTGGTAAAAGCCAACAGGGTTGGGATTAAATCGTTGGTAGTCTAATGGTATTCTGCCGATGGGTCCAAAGACAAGGCAAATGGTTGTTTCGGTTTGTTAATAAATCGAAGTCAACTTGGATTGGGCTTTTGATAATGTATGGTTTAGCCCTGATCCAGTGTTGCATGTTTTCCATATTGGGCCTGTACAAAGGCCACGCTGGGGAAGTCCGTTCAAGCAATGAGGCTGCCTGTATAAAGTACCAAACTCAAAGTCAATTCCGGACATAATAGGATATGGAAATTACTAATTGGTTAGGACCCTTTTTTTTGATTTGTAGAAGACCAAAAAAAAAATCCTAGTTCACTTTAGGATATCCTTTTACAAATTACAATGAGATGAGCCTCGCCAAATAGAACAAACAAATTACGGGGCCCTCGATAAATGTATATACAAAAACTTAGACTTCGGGATGGGCCATTTAGCGAATTTCACGGCCTTCCCCAAAGATAATAACACGATAGTCCCTTTAGGTGTGTTCTTAATAATCTTACCTTCTTAAATACGGGTGCACATTTATGTGACCCAAATCTAAATCTCAACGGAGTCGAAATGCGTCAAAAGCCACGGGTGCACTAGTGTAACGTGGTTCGAGATACATTTTCACGACGTTGCAATTCTTATTAAAAAGACATAAAGTAAAAGCGGTTAAAACAAAAGCCGCATAGGTTAGAATATGTTTTAAGATCAGATAAAAGCAAATACAACAGTTGAGCGACCGTGCTAGAACCACGGAATCCGGGAGTGCCTAATACCTTCTCCCGGGTTAACAGAATTCCTTACTCGGAGTTCTAGTTCGCGGACTGTTAACAGAGTCATAATTTCCTCGGATCGGGATTCAACCGGTGACTTGGGACACATTAATCTCCTAAGTGGCAACTCTGAATATTAATAATAAATCCCGTTCCGACTGTCCTTTAATTAGAAAAACTCCTTTACACCCTCGTAGGTGTAGGAAAAAGGAGGTGTGACATGAGGAAGAGATCAAAACAAAACTAGAATATTTGTTCAAGACTAGAATTGAGCAAATTTATGAGAGGTACATTAATGCTCCTGCCGATAAGAAGCTTGTTGTTGTCAAACCCTAAGACGTCGTATCAGAATACATATTGGGTTACATGTTACTTGAAAATGTTGCATGGGATAAAGTTAATTTTGTGATTATGCCCATAAACATTGTGGAGAAATTTCATTGGTTGTTGGATGTGTTTGACATTACCGATAGAGTTCTATATGTTTATGATTCTATGGTCTCTTCACGAAATCACAACCTTGTTGAATCTGTTGTCGACAAGTTTGTTGTTATGATCCCCCTCTACTTGTCATGCACCGGCTTCTATGGCAAGCGTCCAGACATCAACTATAAGAACACAAAGGCATACATTGAAAAAGGTGTTACTGACCCTCTTGACATTCAGTGGTTGGTCGATGAGATACCCCAGCAAAAAGAGGGATCACTGTATCAAAAAGCAGATTTTCCTTCTATCTTGTTAACAGATTGTAATTTACACTGAATGTTGATTCTTTTCTCCTATTATTTTTTGCAGTAACTGTGCTGTATACGTGGCGGCATTTGTAGAATATGTCAACATTGGAGAGCTAGCGATTTCAAATGAAGACCTTTCTGATATTGATTAACACCGTAGACGCTATGGAGCGCTACTTTGGGATTATGCTAGGAAAAAGCAAGAGCTTTGTGTAATTAGTAAAAGTGAGGTGACTGGCAGATTAGCAAGAAGAATAGGTGCACCAGCTGTTAACGAGAGAACGCAAGTTCGAAAAAAGAAGAATTATTTGCCCTTTTCAGTAGAAAATTTGTAGTTAAAGTGTTTAGTTGTAGCTGAATTGTAGTAAAGTTGTAGACAAATTGTTAACTAAGAACAAGTCAGCTGCAATTTATTTGTAGCAGATTTGTGCTACAGTTGTTTTACCTTTTGGTTTGTTGTTTTGTCCAGAATTTTACTACTTAGAATAGAAAACATTTGTGGCCTTTTCTTTGGTTGAAAGTTGTTGGTACTTGATCTCGATATTGTTACTCTATAATTTCTTTACAGTTTAACTTCAATTAGCAACTATACAAAAATACATAATCCATTCAATTTTAAGCATTGTTGTTAGGAAAGGCTGAAAAGTAATAAATAAACTCAGTATTTGAACAAACTACAAACTAATTGCATTAAGAGTTGAAATCTTTTTATCAAATATTTTATTATAGGAGACAACCTTTATTCAAATTAGCAACAATTACACCACAGCTATAATTCTCCAGAATAAAACAAATACAACTTCATATGTCTTAAATGACAGGTTATCATCAACAGTACTCAGGAAAAAAATCTCGTGATGGTATCAATTTTTATTTCCTTTTGGGAGCATTCCTATAAGATCTTTTGTTATGCCCTTCTAGTTCGCAGTTGCCACATGAAATCTTGTACTTTTTTGCATTTACTTCATCACATGATTTGTATCTTTTATTTTGAGGTCTCCCTGGCTGTCTTTTCCCAGTAGGTGACATTATGTTGTGGCACATTCCATTTATTTTTGTTAGGTAGCGAGTCTACTGGTATTTCATAAGTCTGCAAAAGGCTCTTCCTCGTGTAATAAGGAGAACAATAGTTTTCATAAGACTCGTTCCTGTGCGTCAAAGCCGCCAAAGCATGTGCACAAGGATGTTCATCAAGCTGGAATTGTCCACAACTACATCTCTTGTTTTGAAGGCAAACAATGAATCGCTTCACACCATTTATCATAATATGGATGTGATCTGTGGAAGCCCTCACCTACAATTTCATTACAAACATACAGCAAGTTGTCAGCAACAGATACAAAAACAAAATAACTACAATTATACAACAACTTTTCTACAATTAACAGTATATATTTAGTTTGATGGAATCAATGATCTAATGTTACTGGCTATAGCTTACTCTCATCTTCTGCGATAATGTCCTGTTGTCCTCCAACTCTTTGTTGTATTTTTTCCAAGGTATGTGAACGTACCCTTTGCATTCAATAACTTTTAATTAGTCCAACATTCAAGAAGAGTCCTCATGTACTCTAATAGTTATACTACGGGCATCTCTCTTGCATCTTTTGTTACCGCATTCAATGACTCTACAATTTTTGATGTCATCGTCCACGTTCTGTTCACCGTAGCATTTACCCGAGACCATCTATGATAGCCAATATCGTATAGGTATGCTTTAACGCGTGCCAATCTCTTTAATCTCTGACATTCTTTCATTAAATTCATCAAGTGTGTATGATCGTGCCGTGGCTAAGTACAATTCGCTTAACTTTAGATGACCCTTCTTGAACTTTGACCTTACATTTGTCCAAATATGCCACATGCAAGCATAATATGGCATGTCGGTATATATAAGCAATAGATATTGTCTTCAAGATACTCTCATTCCGGTCCGAAACAACACACATATTTGGTTTTTCACCATATGCATGCCACCTCCATGATGCGTCATTTTCTGAATCAACAACAGCGTATGCCAGTGGTAATATGCTACCTATCACACAGGTGACAAAAAGAAATTCAACTTCTATAATAAAACTTGAGACTATAAAAAATACAAACTGCAAAACAACTTTATAACAATATTTCTACAATTAATCTACAATACCTACTGCATCCATTGTGCTACTTGTTAGCACGATTCTCCTATATGCCAACTTCATGAAGGTTCCATCAACTACTACAACTGGCCTACGATACTCCCAACCCTTGATGGGCGTACTAAGTGCAACAAATGCGTACTGTAGACATGTAATTTTTTATCCTACCCAAGATTTTACACATTTTAGCGTAGATATTTAATTTATGCTTATTATTTCTGTTCTAAATATTTTTGACTCTTTTGCTTTATTTTTATCACAAAAAAATAAAAATTACAAAAAAAATGTGTATTTTCATCTTTAGGTTAAAGTTGATTAGTATATTTATATTTATAGT
This sequence comes from Nicotiana attenuata, assembly GCF_001879085.1. Taxonomy (NCBI): domain Eukaryota; kingdom Viridiplantae; phylum Streptophyta; class Magnoliopsida; order Solanales; family Solanaceae; genus Nicotiana; species Nicotiana attenuata. The sequence goes on from NW_017674584.1 coordinate 22,689, forward strand.
ATTATAACATTTGAAAATACAAAAAAAAAATTAGTTTCACTTTTAGTATTTAGTTTTATATTAGTTTATTTTAATTTAGAGTAATTTTTACATTTTATAGATACATTGTACTATTTGGTCTTCCTAGCCTAGGTTCAAACCTAAAAGACATGATCCAACCCAATTACCCTTAGCCTATTCTTCCCAACCCATTAGCCCACTTAAGTGCAAGCCTTCTAATCCAATGGCCATGATCCCTTCCCACCTCCATATAAAATATCCAATTATAGAAATCCTGACCTAAGATTTCAATTCCTAGACCTAGACAAAAAAAACAAAAAACGGCGGTGGATTCCAAAAAGAAAAGGAGACTATCGTCTCCAATTCTCAAACACAGAAAACGAGAGCAGTAGCTTCAATCTAATTCTAAAAAGAGAACCGACACCCTTGAGAAAAACTCGGCCATTCCCTGTTATTTGGTCAAGCCTTGATCTCTTTCTCAATTGGAAAAACAGCCGCCCAATCTTAGAGCCAAGGAACAAGAGAGCTGCTAACAGCCATAACAAGAAACCGAGATGGAAAAAACAAAAAAAAAAAAAACCATAAGCTTCAGCCATGAGAAGCATGCGAAAACAGTCACCAATAACTCTTCTTTTAGTTTCTTTTAACGTCGAGTCTCGGTGTTGCCGGCAGGTTCCTGTTTGGTCGAGGTTTATTTGCGGTTCTGGGTCCGACATGCTATTGCTTTCTTGATCGAATTTTGGAGTCGAAAATAGTGTGTTTGCTGATTCTGTAATTGCTATAAAGGAAGATTGTTATATCAGGATAAAGCCAACGAGCCTTTGGAGGGTTTTTACCGTACTAAAGGAATATTTATGTTTCCTTGAAAAGGCCAGCTTACTCTGCCCTCCAATAATTAATATTATAGTAATTTTGGCACTACCTACACGAGGTTTAACTGTTCTACAAAGGTATGGTGAGTTTCATTTTACGAAGTTTTTATGCATCCTTTTTAATATTATTTTTGACAAAATATGTTTTCATCACATGCTTTCCTTTCCCCTGCTTTCTACGTAATATTATTTTACGTTTGTTTCTATTTCTTCAAGATCACTATTGTTATTTATGCTATAATTTGTGTTGTCCTCCTCAAATTCTTGAGTTCCTTACATCTGTCCGTAGTATCGAAATACAAGTTAATTGTAGTCCTACTAAGGAAAGAAAAGATTTAGGAGATGTAATAGGAATTACTATGAACTCAGCTTATCCTTTGATAATATATGCTGACCAGTTGCATATTTATTGTTTGGGAAGTAGTTAAATGTGTGTCCACGATTTCATGCTTAACTTTGGTATTCAAGATTCACTTAAGTAGGTCGTGAGGTCATTATTTGGTAAAAAGGAATATGGCCAAGTAATAGGCCACGTTAGCTAACCTATTTGCTCCCCAATAATATCTTGTCCATACATTTGGCATCACAATAATCTCAAAGTTTAGGAAGAATTATGAATATGATTAGTACGCTTTAGACGCATTTTAAATTTATCATCGTGATTGTGTACACGTTCGCGTGACATAATTGTAATTTTAAAAATAAATCGAGGTATGCGTTCGCGCAACTTCGACCAAAATTTCTTAATAATAATAAAGCGTGATTAATTGTGGACACGTACGCGTGACATAATTTTTTACGCGCCAAATGAAATGAGTACACGTACGCGTGACTCGTTTAGGATAATTTTTTAATTAAAAAAGGTAAATTCACATAAGTCTAAAATAAGTAATTAGACAATTTAATTAAGCCAAGTATGATCAAAGCGACCGTGCTAAAACCACGGAACCCGGGAATGCCTAACACCTTCTCCCGAGTTAACAGAATTCCTTACCTGGATTTCTGTGTTCGCAGATCATAAATAAGAGTCAAACTTCCTCGATTCGGGATTTTAAACCGATAACTTGGGACACCATAAATTATCCCAAGTGGCGACTCTGAATTTGAATATAAATAATCCCGTTTCGATTATTGTCACTTTAATTGAAAAACTCCCTTATATACACCTTTCGGGGTAGAAAAAGGAGGTGTGACACGTACAAGAAACAATCATCTTCAGTCTTCTGCAATTTCATTAGCGACCCCGAATAAGTCTTCTCCAGAATATACAAATAACTCGGCAAGCGACTGTAGGAATCGGCAGGATTGACCTCTCAAAAATTCCAAAATATTTTCCTTTGCTCTCCAAGCTTGCATGTATGTTAAGTTCATACCATGACCTGACAACATATCAGTTTGTATGTCTTTTGGTGTGTATATTGTCTTTGTCACGATCCAAATTCCACTAAAGGTCGTGATGGCGCCGGACACCACTGTCAGGCAAGCCAACCCAAAATACTTAATTGAATCCTCATTTTAATACTCTTGAAAACTATGACTTTTCTTCAAATTTACCAATTTAAAAGATAATCGTCTATAATCAAATTAAATAATAAGCAGTTGATACAAAAATACTTTACAACCATCCCAGAACCCGGTGTCACAAGTGCATGAGCAATTTCTAAGAAAACTCGAATAAAGTACAACAGCTGTCCGAAATACAATTGGACATAAAATAAATAGAATCCTGAGAAAGACTATACTAGCTGCGGGTCGCCTCGAGGAAATACAGCTCACCTAGTCTCCGTGTCAACCATGCTACTACGCCTGCTAAGCCACTAGTGGCGCATGTGCCTGTGCAACAAAAATGCACAGAAGTGTAGTATGAGTACAAAAACAACGTGTACTCAGTAAGTATCCCACCTAATCTCGAAGAAGTAGAGACGAGATGGCAACTTCGACACTTACTAAAGGTCCAGTAATAATATTATTAATGTGATGACTCACGGATTTATCAAGAACAACAGTAGATTCAAGTAAATTACTAATCAGGTAAAAGTTCCTCTTTGTTAAAAGTCTCCGGATTCATAATCCATTAATTAACAATTATCTCAAGTCGGGAGAGCAGATATTGGTATCAACAAATATCAAAGCAAGCAATACAAGCATGCGCAACTCATGCCGAGATAGTACGGCCCGATCCAACAATATTTAAAATATGCATTGCCGAGGGTCGAGCGGCCCGAACCATAGATGCATCTATTACCCCGCTCGCGAGTCATGCATGCAACGCGGTCAAATTTAAATAAACAATCACCCTACTCGCGTACTATACATGCGACACAGGTACACATAGAAACACATGCTCAACAACAAATTAAGAATTTTACGGGGAATATTTATCCCATTAGAAGCCAATTCTCTTTTAATGATTTAAGGAATAAAGTTTAATCCTCTTGGAAATTTATTTACCAATTCGATAGGATTTAAGAAAATTCAACTGTCAATAAGATTGCAATTATTCCAAGTATAGCATGCTTTTTGGGTCCTAGACTACCCGGACTTACACATATTAGTAGCTACGCACGGACTCTCGTCACCTCGTGCGTACGTAGCCCCCACAAATAGGAGCACATAACCAATTATTTTACCTATGGGGACAATTCCCTCTTACAAGGTTAGAAAGGAGACTCACCTCGCTTCGAAGATCCATAACCGGCATTCCACGCCCTTCTTAAGACTTGAATCGATGCTAAATACTCCCAAAACTAGCAAATGATTATGCAAATTCATTAATATACGATAAACTACTCATATTATTCCAATTTATAACAATTCCTAACCCCGATCAAAAGGTTGACAAAAACGACCTCGGGCCCACGTGCCCGGATTTCGAAATTTTTTGAAGATTAAGCTTACCCATCACTCCAAGAACTCAAATATATGATTTTCTCTTAATTCCATACCCAAAATCGTGGTCAAATTCCAAGAATATCAATTTTCTAGGTTTTCCCTCAAACCTCAAGTTTTCTACAAATTTCCATGTCCAAATCCGTATATAATCATGTATTTAACTCAAAACTAACATAAATTACTTACCTCATGCTTGGTGGTGAAAATGGCACCTCAAAGTTGCTCCAAATCGGCTCCAATGGAAGAAAATGGGGTTGAAATGAACCCAACCCCTGATTTAAAAGAACCTCACTGCCTCCAGCATTTCCGCATATGCGGTCAGGGGACCGCATCTGCGGTCCCGCATCTGCGAGAAATGGGCCGCATCTGCGAAAATGGGCCAAAGAGCTGGGACCGCATCTGCGGTCTCCGGGCCACATCTGCAGAGCCGCTTCTGCGGCTTGGGAGCCGCATCAGCGGTTCCTGGCCTGGCCTGGCCTGGGCCGCTTCTGCGATGGGAGGACCGCATCTGCGGTGTCGCACCTGCGGTCCACCAACCGCAGGTGCGGTTATGACAGAAGCAGCAGCTTCAGCACTTCTTAAAATTTCATTTTCGATCCGTTAACCATCCGAAATCCACCCGAGACCCTCGGGACCCTATCCAATCATACCAACTAGTCCCAAAACACATTACGGACTTGCTCGAGGCCTCAAATCATATCAAACAATGCTAAAACCACGAATCGACCTCCAATCCAAACTTTATGAACTTTAAAATCTCAAACTTCTACTTTCGATGTTTAAACCTATCAAATCACGTCCGATTGACTTCAAATCTTGCGCACAAGTCATATTCGACATTATGGACCTACTCCAACTTCCGGAATCGGATTCCGACCCCGATATCAAAAAGTTCACCTTCGGTCAAACTTCTCAAAAACCTTCAAATTTCTATCTTTAGCCAAATGACTCCAAAATGCTCCACGGACATCCGAATTCACTTCCGATCGCGCTCCCAACTCCAGGATCACCATATGGAGCTACTCCCAGATTCCGTTTCCCAAACGGACGTCGGTAACACTGAAATGCACTGCAACCAACCTATGAAATTCTCCAAATCTAACTCCAAAATGCGCAAACGCTCCGGGTCATCNACGCTCCCGGGTCATCCAAAACCCGATCCGGGTATACGCCCAAGTCCGAAATCCTCATACGAACCTGCTGGAACCTTAGAATCCCGATTCCGATGTCGTTTACTCAAAAATCCAATCCTAGTCGATTCTTTCAACTTAAAGCTTCCGCAATGAAAATTCTCCTTCCGAATCAACCCCGAACTTCCCAAAATTCAATTCTGACCATGCGTACATGTCGTAATGCCTGAACTGAAGCTGATCATAGCCTCGAACTGCTGAACGGTGTGCTAGGGCTCAAAATGACAGGTCGGGTCGTTACATCCTCTCCCACTTAAACATACGTTCGTCCTCGAATGTGCTAGGAACTGTGCTGGGGTTGTCTGAAATCACTGCATAATACCTCGTGCACCTACCCGTGCTACCACAACTTAGTTGGGCACATCAGCTCGATCAAATCTAAAGATAACCTCTTTCATTTAGGCAAATAAGCCTTGGAGCCCAGTTTCAACATCCGAAATTCTCTGCCAGGCCTGCTTCCAACATATGAACACCGTATCAATCACCACACGCTGCACCAGAACATGACTGCACGCCCTTGCTGAATTCACACCGTGCACCCCATCATTCACAAGACCATAATAACACTCTCTGATCATAATAGTCGACATTTCCCGAATCTGATGCTCACAATGCACCCCATAACATATATAAGTCCTGTTCCAACTCTCGCAATGCCGTCACGATGGAAGGGACGTGTAGAAATTCATAAACAACTGCCAAATCAACGATTCATAGGATCTATACTCCTGTCAAGAACCATCACCTCTTTCTGAACGAAATAATGGTCTTTGCTCCTTAATATACTTCATATAATTCGATCGCACTGATCCTAGATCCAGTAACCTTATCTTACCCTGTACGAACTGCTCAGGCAACAAGTCACCCCTGACATGACCAAAAGTCTCACGCGATGCCACAACGTGCCAATAGGCTACCATCTCGAGCACAACTGAGGTGCGGTATACGATCTGAATCTCAAGAGCCATTTTGCTCATATAACATCATCTCTACGCGGAACCTCAACACATAAGCAATTTCCCAAGCCGTCTCACAACTCACACGGCGTAAATATATTATTATATGAAATAACTGACGACGGAATAACACCCTGACCACCCTTCCACAAGGAGCGTATTACTGAAATGGAAATATCTGGCCTGATATAGGGCCCGCATTCACATTTTAATCCCTCCATAGACCTCAAGATGGTTCTCATCGCACCGAACTAGGCTAATAACCTTTCAAAGGTCCATAGATACTCCCCTTTCTCTCATAACACATAAGAACACCCATCATAACCGGAGTAATCCTCCCCAGTCGGCAACCCAAATAACCGTGTGCCCTCCAGGCATAAATTCTTAATTTAACGACATCACTACAATTTCATACTTGATTTAAATCTTCAACCGTTCAAGTGACTACATGCCACACTAATACAACCTTTCCGTGGGCACGCTCCCACAACCTTCCGTAGCAGATAACAGATCTGTACGTCCAACTCACGACCGCGCTAACGCTAAAAAGCGATCAAGAATTCTTAACCAGGATGCAAAGCCTTTTTCCACAAACACCGATCTCAGGTGACGCTGAAGACAACACCAACTTACTTTAAATATCGAAACTACTTTCCTGCTCATCCGAGCTCGTGAAATCCATGCCAACATCGAACTGCAATCTTGATCCTCACTTCAATTTCCATGCCACTCACTACACCCAACATTCCAACATACGATAGAACACGATCTTTCATCATAGATCCGGAACCACTAATAATTTAACACTTCATCATATAAAAACTTTTCACCTAACTCACTTTAGGAGAACCATAGCAACACACAGGTGAATTCTCATAACTGCAGAATATGCAAATCTCTAAATAGTGGTCTAAGCCTCCATAGCCCTTCGGGGACCCGCCTACACCTGACAGGCCATAACAGTAGAATACTTCTGAACAACATTAATTACGGCGGCCGACAAGCCTCACATGTACCGCCACAAATCACTTACATAACTTTATCGCGCTGAAGGAACCGATCACTGCCACCAATATGCCAATTCAACTATGGCTAATCAATCTATCTTCCTCCAATTTGTTCTTGATTGCCTTAGATATAATAATAACTCCATCCAACACATAGCATACTCCATCCGCACTCATCTCGAGTGACCTTGACTCACGAGACCATGCTGTTTCAAATCCCACGAACCATTTCATACCTCCCAATTTCCACCCTGCAGGTCAAAACATCATCGAGCCTTCTGGGCACCTCCTCATAAGCTGCTACAAGGCTTGATCCTTAACTGTATCTATAGGCTCGAAGCCATTAGGCACCACACTTTACCCCTTTGAATCCACTAGGACCGTTGTTGAGAGCCACCCGCTCTGACTTGGCCCCGAATATAATCAACTCCATAAATCTTCTAGCACATGAATACCCTCTCGACGAAGCACCCGACAGAATCACTTCCCTTGAAACCCACATCTATACAAGGCGTACATCCTGAATCCTTCCCCAAGTCTGAACATGGACCAATAAGGCCAACCATAGCAAACCTTTAACAATTCATCTGCTCAAATCACCGCTTATGTCCTTTCCGTAGCTGAAATGACCCATCAATATGCTAATAACCAGAAACTTCGCAAGTAGTTAACCATGCAACCCTAATCATAGGCAGTGGGGCTCTCCCACTTAGCTTGAAGCCATTATTACACAACTCTGGACTCCACCAGGATCCTTTATTTCTTATTGACATAACCTTGCGCAATCAACCGACAAAATCCTCGAAATCTTTCTGTAAAACCCCTTTTTATACTCTGAATCATTAACCACATTCGCACGACCGATCTCCTTGCTGTATAACCAATAGAATTTTCCGCAGAAGCTTCGCCAACCATGCAACTGCCGATCCGCTCACTGGAAACAACCCACCTGTGGGATTTACGTGCCGACGTCTACCAATGCTACTACACGGGGTGTAATCCCCACGACATTAATGACCCATCCTGAGTCCAAGCTCAATCTCTAGCTGTACAAGTCCATTCGCCTCTCGTGGACATCAATTAAGTGCGCGGCAACATCCTTCCAATTCAAAGTTAGGTTGTATCCTTCTTCATTTCAAGCAGCTCCTTTCCGTTATATCAAATCTCTTTCTGCCTAATAGTCCATACTCCAAATTAATCCGTAGGCCCTAATCACCAACCACTTAAAATTCCCAAATCACTCCAAATTCTCCCACTTTGGCGAAACTCACCCCTCTAGTCGACTACTCGACCTTTGCTTCTTATACCTGGCCTTCTAGAAATTTTAACCACCGCCTGACACTCCTCGCATGTCCTTCCTCATTCCTTAGTGTTTAGTTGTTGCCTTAAATAAAATCTACCTTCGTGGCACTTGAACCCACAATTGCTGCTAACTTTAAACCTTTCCGAAGATCATCTTCCCTGAACCGTCGACAATGGGAACACTGATTCAATCCTGCACTACCGCACCCCGCATATCTGACAGCGGCTTCTTCAATAATATTTCACGATATCTTAACCCAAAGGCGAATTGTAGAAGATCATAACACCGGCGAACTTAGTACATTCAATAGGGACAACTACACCTCAGCATAGAAGAAAACCCTACCACGCTCGCAAATACCAAATCTCATTACTCCATCAACCCAAATCTGCACATTCTTAGTTCGATTGCCTTTCCTCCACCAGAAGTAAAATACCAAATCTCTGAATCATGCACTTAGTAAACCTCCCTTCAAGTCAGCCTCTGCCCCGACACGTAAGCAAACATCCTACCATCATATCAATACTGCGGAACAATTGTTCATAGCATCATGGCAACTTGTGCCTAGCCTCAAAGCTCTTAGAAGCATCGCTATTGAGCCGAAACGACAGAATATCCTTTCACAAGGCGGCGATAATAGCCCAGACAACTATGCAGGGGGAAACACCCCGCACCACATCGGTAGTACCATTACAATTCTTCAGTTCTCGATTTATAACAGGCGGTTCGCGTCGCCTAGGATTGAGTAGGAAGGAAACAGGGGCACAAGCCTCTAGGAATCAAATCGCACGATGAGGAATCAAGAAGGGAAGTACTCCTAACAGTCCTGCAGCCTCCCGAAGATAAGTACAAACGTCTCCGTACCGATCCGCGAGACTCTACTAGACTTGCTCATGACTCGTGAGACCCTAGGAACCTAGTGCTCTGATACCATGTTGTCACGACCCAAATTCCACTAAAGGTCGTGATGGCGCCGGACACCACTGTCAGGCAAGCCAACCCAAAATACTTAATTAAATCCTCATTTTGATACTCTTGAAAACTATGGCTTTTCTTCAAATTTACCAATTTAGAAGATAATCGTCTCATATCAAATTAAATAATAAGCAGTTGATACAAAAATACTTTACAACCATCCCAGAACCCGGTGTCACAAGTGCATGAGCAATTTCTAAGAAAACTCGAATAATGTACAACAGTTGTCCGAAATACAATTGGACAGAAAATAAATAGAATCCTGAGAGAGACTATACTAGCTGCGGGTCGCCTCGAGGAAATACAGCTCACCTAGTCTCCGTGTCAACCATGCTGCTACGCCTGCTAAGCCACTAGTGGCGCATGTGCCTGTGCAACAAAAATGCACAGAAGTGTAGTATGAGTACAAAAACAACGTGTACTCAGTAAGTATCCCGCCTAATCTCGAAGAAGTAGATACGAGATGGCAACTTCGACACTAACTAAAGGTCCAGTAAAAATAATATTAACGCGATGACTCACGGATTTATTAAGAATAACAGTAGATTCAAGTAATTTACTAATCAGGTAAAAGTTCCTCTTTGTTAAAAGTCTCCGGATTCATAATCCATTAATTAACAATTATCTCAAGTCGGGAGAGCAGATATTGGAATCAACAAATATCAAAGCAAGCAATACAAGAATGCGCAACTCATGCCGAGGTCGTACGGCTCGATCCAACAATATTTAAAATGTGCACTGCCGAGGGTCGAGCGGCCCGAACCATAGATGCATCTATTACCCAGCTCGCGAATCATACATGCGACGCGATCAAATTTAAATAAACAATCACCCTGCTGGCGTACTATACATGCGACGCAGGTACACATAGAAACACATGCTCAACAGCAAATTAAGAATTTTACGGGGAATATTTATCCCATTAGAAGCCAAATTCTTTTTTAATGATTTAAGGAATAAAGTTTAATCCTCTTGGAAATTTATTTACCAATTCGATAGGATTTAAGAAAATTCAATTGTCAATGAGATTGCAATTATTCCAAGTATAGCATGCTTTTTGGGTCCTAGACTACCCGGACTTACACATATTAGTAGCTACGCACGGACTCTCGTCACCTCGTGCGTACGTAGCCCCCACAAATAGGAGCACATAACCAATTATTTCACCTATGGGGACAATTCCCTCTTACAAGGTTAGAAAGGAGACTCACCTCGCTCCGAAGATCCATAAGCGGCATTCTATGCCCTTCCGAAGACTTGAATCGATGCTAAATACTCCCAAAACTAGCCAATGATTATGAAAATTCATTAATATACGATAAACTACTCATATTATTCCAATTTATAACAATTCCTAACCCCGATCGAAAGGTTGACAAAAATGACCTCGGGACCACGTGCCCGAATTCCGAAATATTTTAAAGATTAAGCTTACCCATCACTCCATGAACTCAAATATATGATTTTCTCTTAATTTCATACCCAAAATCGTGGTCAAATTCCAAGAATATCAATTTTCTAGGTTTTCCCTCAAACCCCAAGTTTTCTACAAGTTTTCATGTCCAAATCCGTATATAATCATGTATTTAACTCAAAACTAACATAAATTACTTACCTCATTCTTGGTGGTGAAAATGGCACCTCAAAGTTGCTCCAAATCGGCTCCAATGGAAGAAAATGGGGTAGAAATGAACCCAACCCCCGATTTAAAAGAACCTCACTGCCTCCGGCATTTCCGCATCTGCGGTCAGGGGACCGCATCTGCGAGAAATGGACCGCATCTACGAAAATAGGCCAAAGAGCTGGGACCGCATCTGTGGTCTCCGGGCCGCATCTGCGGAGCCGCTTCTGCGGCTTGGGATCTGCATCTGCGGTTCCTAGCTTGGCCTGCCCTGGGACGCTTCTGCGATGGGAGGACCGCATGTGCGGTCTTGCACCTGCGGTCCACCAACCGCAGGTGCGGTTATGACAGAAGCAGCAGCTTCAGCACTTCTCAAAATTTCATTTTCGATCCGTTAACCATCCGGAATCCACCCGAGGCCCCCGGGACCCCATCCAATCATACCAACCAGTCCCAAAACCCATTACGGACTTGCTCGAGGCCTCAAATCATATCAAGCAACGTTAAACCACGAATCGACCTCCAATCCAAACTTTATGAACTTTAGAATCTCAAACTTCTACTTTCGATGTTTAAACCTATCAAATCACGTCCAATTGACTTCAAATTTTGCGAACAAGTCATATTCGACATTACGGAACTACTCCAACTTTCGGAATCGGATTCCGCCCCCGATATCAAAAAGTCCACCTCCGGTCAAACTTCTCAAAAACCTTCAAATTTCTATCTTTAGCCAAATAACTCCAAAATGCTCCACGGACATCCGAATTCACTTCCGATCGCGCTCCCAACTCCAGAATCACCATATGGAGCTACTCCCAGATTCGGATTCCCAAACGGACATCTGTAACACTAAAATGCACTGCAACCCAAACCTATGAAATTTCTTCCAAAATGTTTACCTCCAAAATAGGCGCCAAAACGCTCCCGGGTCATCCAAAACCCGATCCGGGCATACGCCCAATTCCGAATTCCTCATACGAACCTGCTGAAACCTTCGAATCCCGATTCCGATGTCGTTTACTCAAAAATCCAATCCTAGTCGATTCTTTCAACTTAAAGCTTCCGAAATGAAAATTCTCCTTCCGAATCAACCCTGAACTTCCCGAAATTCAATTCTGACCACGCGTACAAGTCGTAATGCCTGAATTGAAGCTACTCATGGCCTCGAACTGCTGAACTGTGTGCTAGGGCTCAAAATGACCGGTCGGGTCGTTACAGTCTTAGGATCCGCATATTTTGGGATCACCATGCTTCCAACTACCATGGCAGTAGGTTTGCGTTGTATGTATGTGTTCTCCATCAAAGAGCATGTGTGCAAGCTGTTGAATTTTCGAACCTTGAACAATGTTGATTCATTTATGCTGGTGGAGTTGAAGTGCCACATACAATTGTCCCCAACACATATGAGGTAGTAGCTACAGAATAAAACAATTCAAAAAATGTTAACGAGGCTGTTTAAGCACAAAAATCTTATATTAAATAATTTATATACAATTTATATACAAATAAACTACAAATTATACAAAAATATGAATTTGACAAATGAAATGTTCCTACCTTTTTGCACTAGACCTTTTCACCCTTAAATGAAACATATTCATGACCGAATGGTACTTCATTGCACTGACAATTGTTTGATTGTCTTGGTAAACTTGGCCTACTTCAATAACATTTGGTGTATGTTCTGTTATGATGATACCTTCATATTCCACAATTGCCGGAGATGTTGGCATATCAATCAACTTCCTATTCCTGATACTTCTCCAATTGTGTTACAATTACTTGACACTTGTACCATGTTAGACATACGATAATCAGATGAACATGCACTCAATTAAAAGTATCTACAATTCAGACCTCTGTATATTTACGTGTTCAGTATTTGACAGAATACTTGAAGAGACATAACAGTTGAACTACATTTGTTATTTAGTATTATTGTAGATAAGTTGTAGTAAAATTGTAGAACACGTAAAATTAACAAAACATCAGCATTGAAAAAACATAGCAAACCTGCAATTGTGCTCGAATTAGAGATACTGCATTCCAAATCAAAATCACGCAGTGTTATACAAAACGAATACATACCTAAGTTTTTGTTTTCCTTTTTCGTCTCCATATATACTCGAACTCCCATATCATATCCAAATTTCCATTGGAGGACAACGTTCGTTGACAGTGTATTTGATTTCGATGATTTTTGCGGAGGTATCGATCATTAGATGCTCTGCAATTGCGGAATTCAATTGACTATAATTTGAATCTTCATTGACTACAATTCCATCAACAACAAAATCTTTGTATCTCCTAACGCTATCCCAGTGACCATTTAGCTGAAGCATAATCACTAATTTTGACATTATGTCGCGAAATTCAATATAATTGTAGCTAATTGATTGCAATTTTTTTTTCAAAACCTTCGTTTATGGAAAACCAGAGGAAACAGAGAAAATCAGAGAATAGAACTTGATAATGGTGCGATGATAATCAGAGAAAATCGGCGTAATAGCAGGATTCTACAAATACATTGGCTTGATTAAGGTGCGATGATTGTGTCAGTAAAATCTCTTAAGAAATATACGCGATCCCAAAATCCCGCGTCTAAATAAGGAAGACTACCGCAGAAAGGATTCTAGTTTAAACAAATGTATATATTTTGTAGCTAAAACTTGTTTAGTTCGGGTAAATAACTAAGCGTGAACATTTTTGGTAATAAAGTTTCAAATAGTGTATAGGAACGAAAAAATCCCTAATTTTATTCATTTTCAATTTCCTCCTTAAAATTAAAAGTATCAAATTGCAACTCATCGCTCCACAAATAAAAAATATAAATCCTTCTGCCACAACCTTCTTCAACCATTACTTGACAAAGTAGCAGGCATCCGTCAACTCCGACTCGATGATGGCAACTGAGAGTTTGAGACTCTTCTTCAGTTCTTTCACTACTAACACATCCTTAATTTTGATTCTTTTGAGTAAGTTTTTGATAAATTATAAAGTTTGAATACTCTTTTGATCACTGATCTTTTTTTATAACTAGAAATTTTAAAGTTTAAAATAGGTTTAATTCAAACACCTTCCCTTTCTACAACACCCATTTTGCGAAGAATCTCACTCTGTGTTTAGTGCTTTCTTTTTCTTTATAAATTCTTTTTGCATATGCTTTGATGATACGTTATCGATCATAACCATTAAGTATTTTAAGGATTTGCACGCCAAATTTTATCGCTAGTAATTAGCATATAATGATTCTCCTGTAGCGCTCAAATCCTGGATCTGCCTATGAAAATAGTTCAAATTACTCGAGCTCTGCCAAGAAATCCACAGCTTAATTGGCTACATAGTTGTAGTATGAGAATTTCATCTGGGATTGCAACTTTCTGATCTGGTCAATCATGTCTAGAATACTCCAAAAGGTATTGGGGATTTCGCCTACACGCATTCACTAGTAGTTTTGAATATATTTCTATTGCTAACAATGCTAAACACCCATGTACTAGCACAACATTCAGTAGGCCATCTGAGTTTAACTTGAAAAAAAAATTATAAGCAGGTGACAAGATAAATTTAACCAGTTTTGATGTTATCCTCGGCATCCCCACTAACTATTATATCCTTCTAGCTCCTCCCATGTAAATTTGAGTCAAGGAAATGTCAAACTAGTGAAATCCTAAATTAGCTTATGTATTTTGTGGATTGATCTCTTTGTTGATATTTGCTCATTAGCATCATTCATAGCATCATCTTCCAAACCACCTAACATATAATTAATAATTGGTAAACTAACATATAATTAATAATTGGTAATTAGACTTACATGAGTTGTCATTGCACATGATACAAGCTTGTAAGGTCCACCTCTTGAAATTGTTACTCCACACCTTAAGTATTTCCGCTGTTGGCACATTGAACATAACTCTAAGCTAGTAGGAAGCCAAATAGGAAAGTCAGTTTTATTATTTTTCCATTTATTTCAACTGGCAAAACACGTTGCACTTGTCACAATATATATTGTTGTGCTCAATTTGTCTATCCTAGGTTCCATTTTTCATAAATGATGTGTTTGGTACGAAGGAAAATATTTTCTATGAAAAATATTTTTCTAGAAAATAAGTAATTTTATCACTTATTTTTTTATGTTTGGTTGGTGAGTGAATAACTTTTTCTAAAAAATATTTTTTAGTGTTTAGTTAGTGAGTAGAAAATAGAGTGTGTGTGTATATATATATATATTTGAAAAATATATAACTTGGGCAAACACTATGAGAGTCGAAATAGGGGAGATGGAGGAGGGAGGGTAGTAGGAGGTGGAGTGGGGGTTATGGTGGGAGGTAAGCGTGGGGTGTGTTTGGTGGGGTGTATGAGGGGTGGAGGGTGGGG
>NW_017674584.1:37907-65910 GCF_001879085.1 Nicotiana attenuata
GGGGGGGGGGGTGAAGGTTGGTGGAGGCGAGAAGGTTGAAAAAAAGTTTTGAAAAATATTTTCCTTCCTCTTGATAGGAAAACCATTTTCCGATAATTGAAGAAAATGAGTTTACTAAAAAATTAAAATATTTAAGCCAATCAAATATGAAAAAATTAAAAATATTTTTTAGAATTTTTTTCCTTCATACCAAACACACCCAAAATCTCTTGACTCTAGCCTCTTCATTTTTTTTGTGTGTGTGGGGGTGGTAAAGGTAGTGTCTTCATTTTGAACATGGAGAAAGCATATATCCTAGAGGGACAAGGCAAGGCTACTTTAATTGTCCAATCAAAAGGAAGCACTTCCATCTCCTATTTTTTCCAAATAATCATTTCCTACAAATCGACTTTAATCTCCTTTAATTTTTCCCATAACATTATAGTGTCCCGGCCTCGATCGAGCTACAACAAATGTATCATCTATAGCACATTTAGCCTTGATGAAATTGCTCCATAATGAGTCATTTATCCGTTGTCATCATAAAAAAAATATAATAAAATGGTAAAGATTTCTTTACCCTTAGTTACATATCTTGAATTCGAACCCTAATAATTGAGTCTCCTTTGATAAGATGCGCTAATTGTTTACCCATAAAATGATACAATTGAATTTATACGTAGTTTATAGACAAGTGAATTAATTTGATCTCAAGATGATAAATAAATTAGACAAAAATATAAGACTTAGCCTTGAGGTTGAGATAAAACAGCAAAAATCGTGATTCCGGGAGCAGGGCTTCCGGGGGCAATACTAACACTATAAATGAGCAAGAAGATAAAAGTATATTAAGCTTTGAACAGAGTGTAGTATATATTTGTCAGAAAATTCGTGCCCCTTACAATGATAATAGGGCTCACTATTTATAGTTGCACCTAGGAAACAAGGTCCTAGGATCAAGCTGCTCATTAATGTCAATTATGAGGACCATTGAAGAATGTGTAACGTAGACAGTGAATGCCTTATTCTCTCTAACGGACGATATACCTAATGCTGTAGAATATTCTCTATTAAATACTACCAGGTGGCAGTCATTTATATCGCCATTATGAATATCATTCTCTCCGATAACAAACGAGATCGTTGCCTTCAGACCCAACTATCTTCTGTCTCTGGCTCCACGTGTCTCTTTCTCATGCGATCATTTAATATGAACATATTTTACTCTATATAGATAGTCCCCCTACTTTCCGGTGGCATATCTTTGTGTCACCGGAAAGTTGGTAGAGATAGCTTTTTTGGCCGGAAGTTCTCTGACCCCCCTTGAAAAGTTTATGACGGTTGATTAGACGCACTTCTCTCCACATTTAATGCCCCAAACACGCGTCATCCCACGATTCAACATCACTTTTGCCGGTTATCGAGGTAACTATGGCCACGATTTTAGCCGCATATTTCTTTACTTATATGCATCAAACTTCTCCATTTACACTTCATAACTTTCCAAACTCTCTCGAACTCTCTTTGCTTAACTCATACGTGTCTTCAACTTTCTAAATCTTCTTCTCTAGCAAAAATCCTTTTCTCTCTTCTGATAACAATGGCCTCTTCTTCCAAAAATCCTAGTTCCTCAAAGAACCAAGGTAAAGCTGATGACGCTGCTCCTCCTACGGTAAGCACCATCATCCCGAAGAGTCTTGTCACAACTAAAGACTTCGAAGAGAAGTAGCCTACCGCTAATCCTCGCACGTGGGCTGTCGGCGTGTATCCTTCTTCTATCTGCCCTTCTAGCATCCATGCTGTGAAGTAAGACTGCCATTGTCCTGATTTAAACATCATCGCTCCTGACCTGGCGGAGCGGATAAACTTACCCAAGAAGGGTTTTATGTATTTTTATACGTATCCCTTCACTTTGGGGCCATTCTCTTTGAACGGGGAGCTTGACTCTGTTATCGCGGAGTTCTGCATCCATTACCAGGTATGTCTGGCTCAAGTAAGTCCTTCTGTGTGAAGGACAGTTGCTTGTCTTCGTCGTCTATGCCAGAAGACGGGAAAAGAGCTAACCTTGGCTCGATTAATGGACCTTTACTCCCCCAAGATTTTCCGCAGGGGGATGATAAATTTCAGCAAACATGGCCACCATACTTTGCTATCCAGCATGGATGATGACAACGACCGTGGGTGGATGGAACAGTTTATTGCAATTGCCACCAGTGACATCATTCCGATCACGACTACATCCTTTCCGTAATTATGCAACCGCACTCGTAAGTTCACCATTTGTCCTTTCTTCTATTAAAGATTTTCCCATGTCGTTATTGACCTTCCTTCTTTCGCTTATTTCAGCAACTCGGTGGATACCACCTAGGGTTGAAGGCTTGGACCAGTGGGTATAGAAAATTTTGAATGTCACTATGCCCGAGACCTGCACGTGGAAAGAACTAGCCCTGTGGAACGCCAAAAATCATGGTAAGTCGAACTCGTCTTATTTTTACCTTTCATATAAGGATGTTGATTAACCTTTTTCTCCTGTTGAAATCAGGTCTACCCCAGGGCTCAGTAGCCGTCCTCGAGGAGGACGTTTTGGCTAATCATGCTGACGCGGTGAGGTTGCTACAAGAGGTTTTTACCCGAACAGGTGTCTTCGGACCTGCTTCTGGTGCAAGTGCTTCTTCTCGGAGTCTCCGGCCGAAGAACAAGCAACCAAAAAGGAGACGTTCCTCCGCGGCCAGGGAAAAAAATAATAAGGCAAAGAATGTCGTGCCCGAGTTGTCTTCGAATATTGTGGCGATGAGCCCCGCGCCTGAGCCGGCAATAGAAACTGTGGTGATCGACGATGATGGAGAAGCCAGTGAGGAGGGGGCTTCTTTACATAAAAGATGACGACCTTCCTCAGCTCAACAGAATGCTCAATCTATTGAGTGAGGTACAACAACTGAGGAGGATGCCTCGACACTCTGGGGGAGTATGATATGGTGGAAAACACTAACTCCCATTTTCGAGTCCCAACTTTTGTGCCCGGTACCATGAGACTGAGTACTGACTCCCTGCCATCTTTGATTGATGAGCAACCAACAGCCAGCACTGCATTTGCCGCAGCTGCTTCGCCATCAGCTTCATCTCCTTCACCACCAACTCTGCCTTCACCACCAGCAACTGCTACATCATCTCCACCGGTCGCAGTTTCCCGAGAGGTTGGTGTCCTTCTTCCCCAGTCCCCAGTTTATGGGAACCTGGGGCAAAATTATGCTGCTCCCTCAGAAGATCCCCAAAGAAGGAGGAGTGTTACCATCTCAGTTTCTACTGGATGCCATTTGTTGTCCTGGCCGGTGGAACTTGCAAACTATCTGAAGCCTTTGGCTTTAGAAAAAGAAAGGGATAAAATACAAACTCTCTCGGGAGAGTGTTTGTTGAACAATTCCATGCACAACGCAACGTCGGTATAGTCTTTATTTCCTTTGTCGTTTCTTCTATCTTTGTTATGGAATGATTTTGAATTTGTATTTTTGTTTCGCAGGCCAACTTCCTTGCTTCTGAGGGCCTTCAAAGGTTGATTCGTCATAAGGAGGAACTTACCTCCGAGCGGGATCAACTTTTGGCCGAGCGAGATCAAACTGCTACTCGTCTCTCAGAACTGGAAGCACGAGCTGCTAAGGCTGTTGAGTTAGAGGCTCGATTACAGCAAAGCGAGCAAGAAGTAGTGACTCTTAGCTAGGAGGCCGCCCCGTTAAGGGCACAATTTAACTAAGTCCAAATGGTTTGAGGTCCACAATGTCGTTCTCGCTGCATCCGATCGCGAGGTTGCCGCTGCAGAAAGATTGAATAATTTGGAGGCATCCTCAAACTCCAAAACTGGAGAATTTATTACTGCCAAGGCAAAGTATGCCCGGTTGGAGGAGAAGCATAAGAGGACCATCGAGTATAATTGACTTTTTAGCTCCACTGTTCGCGAGCTTGATGTCAGCCCCCAGGCCACCAGATCCACGCGTGATAACCTTTATGCCGAGGTCGATCGACTTAAAGAAGAACTCCAGCATCGATCGGCTTCCCTCGTTGTTGAAAAAACATATGCTATGTATAACATAAGGAGAAAAACCTTGGAAGAGGACAAAGCTGGTGTCATTGACTTTGATGCCGAAATTGCTAAGGCCTGTGAGCGGGAGTCAATTGCCAAAAAAGGTCTTCTGTCCCGGCCTGATGCTACCGACTCTTCTGGTTTCGGTTCTGAGTTCTCAGGAAGTGAAGAAGAAGAGGAAGGTGATGGTACTAAAGGCCAAAATATTGAGCGGGCGGCGGATCCACCCACTTCTCCAGGGGGTGCAGACGCTTCACTTCCTCCGGGTTCCGGAGATGCAGTCACTTAGTTTTTGCTTTCTTTTCTTTTCCATACTTTTGTAATTGTACTACTTGGCGCGTTTGCTGTGAATAAACGTACTTTTTCATTTAAGTATTGTGCAAATTTTTCTCTTTTCATACTTTTCGTTTAAGTATTCACGCAACTCTTTGCGTACTTTTCGTTTAAGTATTCGCGCACTTTTAGTTTAAGTATTTGCTCAAGTTTTACTCTTTGCGTCGAATTGTGCAAGGCTTTGGGTGCATTTTTCCTCGAGAGCATTTGGATTCCGGGCATATGTTTTTTCGAAATTAACCCTTTAACGTGAGGGTTTTATAAGAGAGGGCCCTCTTATGTTTACGGTGCTCTTGAAGAGGACGTCTCCTGTTCATTACGACACTAGCATTTGAAATACTTGTTTAACTTTCAAATGATAAAATTAATTCATCGTTCAGATAAGAAACAAGATAGAAATTACAAGACTTTACTTTATTCCTTTCACTTTCAAAAGTACATAAGCATTCGTTGTGCTAAAAATAAATTGCCATTACTTGTGGCTAACTTGTACAACTTGTTTCCACGGGGCCGGCATGGGATCCCTGGTCGCGATGATACAACTTTATTTTCGGGTTTTGTATTTCGGTCGAGGTGGCAGTGATTGTTGACGTATCCTCATATCATCCCCCCTAGTGTTCGAATGCGAAGAATGCGAATTTGAACTCTGGAAGACTTGATCCTTTCGAGATTGCACTAGTGGATGGTTAGATAACCTTTAGTTCAGTAACAATATTCACTTACCCTTAGGAACTTTGTTATCGAGCCAAAGACTATCTAACAGCTCCCCGGTAGCTTGCACTCGTGAACGGTCGGGTAACCTTTGTCTGATAGCAAATTTTACTTCCCGGTAGGAACTTTTGCTACCAAGCCAAAGATTACCTAACCTCGTCATAGTGATCCGTCGTTTGCGTGGCTTGTCGTTATAAGGTCTTATTTCTGCTAAAGAAGCTTCCTTCATATTATGCTTTCCATTGCCGCCTCGTTAAAAACCTTGTCAGAAAAATCCAATTGGGACAAAAACTGGACAAAGGAAAAAAAGTGCAGCACATACTTTCAGTGTAGGCGAGGCCCATCAGCAATAGTATCTTTTGAGGTGTGCCATGTTCTAGTTGCTCGGCAGCTTTTCTCCGTCTTCGTTTTCCAACTCGTACGATCCTTTTCCGGTGACAACTGAAACTCGATAGGGGACTTCCCATGTCGAACCTAACTTCCCTGCATTGAGCTCCCATGTGTTCTGATTTACTTTCCTTAAAACCAAGTCTCCTACTTTGAAATAACGGAGGTTGGCTCTTCGATTGTAATATCTTTCCATTCTCTGCTTTTGGGATGCCATCCTTATATGCGTTTAAGTCCGTTCGTTCATCGAGCAACTCCAATTTGACCAACATTGCTTCGTTATTTGTTTCTTCATTCTCTCGAAAATATCTCAGGGTAGGATCTCCTACTTCTATCGGGATTTAGAGCTTCTGCTCCGTACACAAGAGAGAAATAAGTTTCCCCCGTGCTTGACTTGGTTGTTGTTCGGCACGCCCATAGTACTCCTGGCAGCTCTTCGGGTCATTTACCTTTAGTTGCTTCAAATCTATTTTTGAGATTTTGTATATTCACCTTGTTGGTTGATTCTCCTTGGCCGTTTGCACTCGGATGATAGGGTGATGATGTGATCCTTTTGATTTTTAAGTCTTCAAGGAACTTTGTGACCTTTGCGCCTATAAATTATGGCCCGTTGTCATAGGCTTCTCTTTTGGTACACCAATTCTGCAAATTATATTCTTCCACAAGAAATCTACCACTTTCACGTTCGCTGATCTTCTGATAAGGACGTGCTTCAACCCACTTCGAAAAATAGTCAGTTAAAATCAAAAGAAATCTTACCTTACCGGTGGCCGGTAGCAGTGGTCCTACGATATCCATTCCCCACTTCATGAATGGCCGTTGAGACAAAACTGAGTGCAGTGGCTCTGCCGTTTGATGTACCAACAGTGCGTAGCGTTGACATTTATCACATTTTGAACATAAGCCTTGGCATCCTTTTCCATCCGGGCCCAGTAGTATCCTGTCCTAATTAATTTTAACACCAAGGAATTCGCGCCTGAGTGATTTTTGCAGATCCCTTCGTGGACTTCTCGCATAACATAATTAGCTTCGGAAGCTCCCAAACATCGGGCCAGCGAGCCTTGGAAAGATCTTATGTATAATTGGCCTCCTTTAAAACTAAATCGCGCTGCCTTAGTGCGTAAAGTCCGAGATGCCTTGGGATCTTCAGGCAACTTTCTGGGCTCGAGATAGTCAATGATCTCATTTCACCAGTTCCAGAGCAAGTTGGTCGCGTTTACCTCGTAATAGCTATCTACTTCCAGTACCGAGTGCATAAGTTGCACGACCGTACCGGAGCCCGATCCTTTCATTTTCATAGATGAGCCTAGATTGGCTAGTGCGTCCGCTTCCGCATTCTCTTCCCTTGGGATGTGCGTAACTGACCATTCCCTAAACCGAGCGAGCAAAGCCTGGACATTCACTACATATTGTTGCATGCATTCCTCTTTGCCTTCAAAGATCCCGTAGACCTAATTTACTAACAATTGGAAATCGCATTTTATTTCTATGACCTCGGAGTCCAGTCCCCGGGCCAGTTCGAGTCCTGCAATCAAAGCTTCTGTAACGACCCGACCGGTCGTTTTAAGAATTAACGCCCCAATCCCCTATTAACTGCTTTCTCCGTGTTTGTTTCTGCTATTGTGAGTTGCCGGGAGGAATTATTTGGAGTTTCGGAGAGTTTTGGGACACTTAGTCCCTAAATGAGAGCTTAAGTTTTGGAAATTTAACCATAGTCGGAACACTGTGAAGACGGCCTCGGAATGGAATTTTGATGGTTCCGTTAGCTCCGTTGGGTGATTTCGGGCTTAGCAGCGTGTTCGGATTGTGTTTTGGAGGTCTGTAGCTAATTTAGGCCTGACATGCCGGAAGTTGAATTTTTGAAGTTTCCGGTTCGATAGTGAGATTTAGATCCGAGGGTGGGAATGGAATTCTGGAAGTTGGAGTAGCTTCGTAGTGTTGAATGTGACATGTGTGCAAAATTTTAGGTCATTCAGACGAGGTTTGATAGACTTTTTGATCGAAAGCGTACTTTGAGAGTTTTTGAAGTTGTCAGGCTTGAATCCGATGCTAATTGGTTGATCTGATATTGTTTTAGGTGTTTGGAAGATTTGTATAAGTTTGGATGGTGGTATATGACTTATTTGTACTTTTGGTGGAGGTCTTGGGGGCCTCGGGATGATTTTGGATGGTTAACGGGAAGTTGGAAACTTGGAGTTACAGCTGAAGTTCTTTGGGCTGTTGTCATAAGCGTATCTGCGGTTGAGAGGCCGCAGATGCGGAATTTAGCCGCAGAAGCGGCCAACTGAGGAAAAGCAAGGAGCCGCAGGTGCGGAAGGGTTCACGCACCTGCGTGGCCGCATATGCGGTGAGTAAGTGGCAGGTGCGGATTTTTGGGACATTAATGAGTTTTGTAGGGAGCGTCAGTTTGATGATCCTCATTTGCTTGTCCTCAAGGACAAGGTGTTACATGGCGATGCTCGAGATGTGACTATTAGTGATGACGGGGTATTGAGGATGCAAGGTCGAGTTTGTGTACCCAATGTTGATGGGCTTCGGGAGTTGATTCTAGAGGAGGCCAGTAGTTCGCAGTATTCCATTCATCCGGGTGCCGCGAAGATGTATCAAGATTTGAGACAGCACTACCGGTGGAGGCGGATGAAGAAAGATGTAGTTGGGTTTGTAGCTCGGTGCTTTAATTTTCAGCAGGTGAAATATGAGCACCAGAGACCGGGTGGATTGCTTCAGCAGATAGAGATTCCGGAGTGGAAGTGGGAGCGGATCATCGTGGACTTCGTATCTGGGCTCCCGCGGACGTTGAGGAAGTTCGATGCCATTTGGGGCTATTGTGGATCGGCTGACCAAGTCCGCGCATTTCATTCCTGTGTGTACTACCTATTCTTCGGAACGGTTGGCAGAGATTTATATCCGGGAGATTATCCGTCTGCATGGTATTCCAGTTTCTATCATTTCACACAGAGGTACTCAGTTCACATCACGGTTCTGGAGAGCCGTACAGCATGAGTTAGGTACTCGGGTGGAGTTGAGCACAGCATTTCACCCTCAGACGGACGGACAGTCCGAGCGCACTATTCTGATTCTTGAGGATATGCTCCGTGCGTGTGTGATTGAGTTTGGAGGGTCTTGGGATCAGTTCTTGCCATTGGCGGAGTTGCCTACAACAACAGCTATCAGTCCAGCATTCAGATGGCACCGTATAAGGCTTTATATGGTAGGGGGTGTAGATCTCCGATGGGTTGGTTCGAGCCGGGTGAGGCTAGATTATTGGGCACAGACTTGGTAAAGGATGCCTTGGAGAAGGTTAAGGTAATTCAGGATAGACTCCGTACAGCCCAGTCCAGACAGAAGAGCTACGCGGACCGGAAGGTTCGTGATGTTTTCCTATATGGTTGGAGAGCGGGTTCTGCTTCGGGTATCGCCTATGAAAGGCGTTATGAGATTTGGGAAGAAAGGGAAGTTGAGTCCGAGGTTTATCGGCCCTTTTGAGATATTAAGACGTGTTAGGGAGGTTGCTTATGAGCTTGCCTTACCTCCCATCTTGGCAGGAGTTCATCCGGTATTTCATGTCTCGATGCTCCGGAGGTATCACGGTGACCCGTCGCACGCGTAGGATTTCAGTTCAGTCCAGTTAGACAAGGATCTATCTTATGTTGAGGAGCCAGTGGCAATATTGGACAGGCAGGTTAGAAAGCTGAGGTCAAAGAACATTGCATCAGTGAAGGTTCAGTGGCGGGGTCAGCCGGTCGAGGAGGCGACTTGGGAGACCGAACAGGATATGCGCGGCCGTTACCCTCATCTTTTCACTACTTCAGGTATGTCTATATGCTCGTTCAAGGACGAATGAATGTTTAAGTATGGGAGGATGTAACGACCCGGCCGGTCGTTTTAAGAATTAACGCCCCGATCCCCTATTAACTGCTTTCTCCGTGTTTGTTTCTGCTATTGTGAGTTGCCGGGAGGAATTATTTGGAGTTTCGGAGAGTTTTGGGACACTTAGTCCCTAAATGAGAGCTTAAAGTTTTGGAAATTTGACCATAGTCGGAACAGTGTGAAGACAGCCTCGGAATGGAATTCTGATGGTTCCGTTAGCTCCGTTGGGTTATTTCGGGCTTAGGAGCCTGTTCGGATATTTTTGGAGGTCCGTAGCTAATTTAGGCCTGAAATGCCGGAAGTTGAATTTTTGAAGTTTCCAGTTCGATAGTGAGATTTAGATCCAAGGGTCGGAATGGAATTCCGGAAGTTGGAGTAGCCCCGTAGTGTTGAATGTGACGTGTGTGCAAAATTTCAGGTCATTCGGACGAGGTTTGATAGACTTTTTGATCGCAAGCGTATTTTGAGAGTTTTTGAAGTTCTTAGGCTTGAATCCGATGCTAATTGGTTGGTCCAATGTTGTTTTTGGTGTTTGGAAGATTTGTATAAGTTTGGATGGTGGTATATGACTTGTTTGTCCTTTTGGTGGAGGTCTCGGGGGCCTCGGGATGATTTCGGATGATTAACGGGAAGTTGGAAACTTGGAGTTGCAGCTGAAGTTCTTTGAGCTGTTGTCATAACCGCATCTGCGGTTGAGAGGCCGCAGATGCGATTCCCGCAGATGCGGAATTTAGCCGCTGAAGCAGCCAACTGAGGAAAAGCAAGGAGCCGCAGGTGCGGGAGGGTTCACGCACCTGCGTGAC
Source organism: Nicotiana attenuata (assembly GCF_001879085.1). Classification (NCBI taxonomy): domain Eukaryota; kingdom Viridiplantae; phylum Streptophyta; class Magnoliopsida; order Solanales; family Solanaceae; genus Nicotiana; species Nicotiana attenuata. The sequence continues at coordinate 48,066 of NW_017674584.1, forward strand.
CGCATATGCGGTGAGTAAGTCGCAGGTGCGAATTTTTGAGACTTTAATGAGTTTCGCAGGTGCGGACGTTTTTTCGCAGAAGCGGGACCGCAGGTGCGCTCCCTTGACCGCAGAAGCGGAATTTCTAGACAGAAAATAGGGATTTCGAGAGTTTAGTTTGAAAACTTGGAAAAATCAAATTGGAGCTCGGGAGAGGGCGATTTTGGGAGGAAGTTGAAGAGGAAATCATTGGGTAACAATTCTTTATCCCTTTCTAGTTGTATTCCATTAATCTATTGCTAGTTTTGTCATATAATTTCGGATTGGAGGTGGAAATTAGGGAAAAATTGGAAGAAAGTTCTTAGACCTATAATTCAAATTTTGATGGGGAATTGGATCTTGGATTTGGATAATTTTGGTATGCACGAACTCGTGAAAGTACGAGGATTCTGAAAATATAAGTTTTACCCGATTCCGAGACGTGGGCCCGAGGGGCGTTTTGGTCATTTTACCTAATTTTGCGTATTAGCTTAGAATTTCTTTGTCGAATCAATTTCTTGAAGTGTTATTTACATTATGCAATTGAATTGAATAGATTTGGGCCATTTAGAGTCGAGTAATCGTGGCAAGAACCTGGTTTCGGGTTGATTGTGAGCTGGTTCGGTAAGTGGCTTGTCTAACCTTGTGTGGGGGAACCTCCCCTTAGGATTTGGTTTGTTGATAATTGAAATGCCTTGTACGTGAGGTGACGAGTGCGTACTTGTGCTAATTGTTGAAAATTCATTTTCTTTAAGTAACTATAATGTGATTCTTTTTTTTTCATGTTCATACTGCGTGTAATTTAAGCCTGCTATTAGCCTAGGGAAGCATGTTTAATTAGCTTAATTGCCTTACTTGCTCAATTTGCCTTATTTGGATTATGTGCAGCATGCTAGGTTAGAAATATCTATTTTACTTTGGTATGGAAAATTGAGTTGAATTGAATATTCTTCGTGCTGCCACTGTGTGTTTACTTTGGGGACTACGGGCGATATCCCGGTAGATCCCCCCCTGCACATTTACATTTGGGGACTACGGATCGAGATTCTGGTAGATCCCCGACGCATTATGAGTTGGACTACGGGACGACACCCGGGAGATCCACTGGGCATTTAAATTTGAGGGCTACAGGACGGTATCTTGGTAGATCCCCGGTTTGCTGGTATTTACATTTGGGGGCTACAGGGCGATATCCTGGTAGATCCCCGGTTGCTGGATATTTACATTTGGGGGCTACAGGACGGTATCCTAGTAGACCCCCGGTTGCCATATCTTTGTTGAGTTGTATTCTTTCTGCGTTATTTTCTCTGTTGTAATTGTTGTCATCTTTATCATTATACTGTGTTACTTCAAACTGTTTTCGCCCTTGAATGAAACCGTGGGTTCTTTCCTTGTTATTGTTGTCTTTCTTTTATTTTGGGACTACAGATGAGTGTTCCAAGAGATCCCCAGCACATATATTGAGGATACCAAGAGATCCTCGGGATACCAAGAGATCCCTAGCTCGTATATTGAGGATACCAAGAGATCCTCGGGATACCAAGAGATCCCCATCACACATATTAAGGATACTAAGAGATCCTCGGGATACTAAGAGATCCCCGATTGTTACCTCTGCGTTGAGCGGTATTTGTTTTTCCGTGATTACCTGGTTTCTGTTAAAGTTACTATTGTTCTTCTATCCTGTGTTACCTTTTTACTGTTGCACTTAAGTATACTATCTCATTCTATACTGTTATTATATCTTGTATTTCCTTTGACCTCAGTAGGGCCCTAACCTCCCTCGTCACTACCCTACCGAGGTTAGGCTTGGCACTTACTGAGTACCGCTGTGGTGTACTCATGCCCTTCCTGCGCATGTTTTTTATGTGCAGATCCAGGTATTGCGACTCAGACTTACCATGCTTGAGGCGAGGCGCTTGTAGAGACTCCGAGGTATATCTGCCGCGTCCGCAGACCGAAGAGTCCCTTTCTACTCTTGCTTTAAGTGTTAGCACTTCTGTATTTCCTTTCTTGTTAGATATTCTAGAGTTAGATACTATTAGACATTCAAAAGCTTGTGATCATGAGATTCTGGGTTTTGGGAAATGTTATTAGTTTCAAGAGTTGATATTGTGTATGCCGAGCGGCATTTCAAACACTGTTTTATTTTACTATTTTGGTTTTTCAGTTATTTCTTCCGCAAATGTTGTTATTTTCCGCATTGTTAGGCTTACCTAGTCGTAGAGACTAGGTGCCGTCACGATGGTTCACGGAGGGCGAACCAGGGTCGTGACAAGTTGGTATCAGAGCTCTAGGTTCATAGGAGTCATGAATCACAAGCCGGTATATTAGAGTCTCGGGGATCGGTACGGAGACGTCTGTACTTATCCACGAGAGACTATGTAACCGTTAGGAAAATTCCACTTCATTTGATTTCCTTGTCGTGCGAGATTTTTGACATCATAGTCCTAAACTTCTACCTTTCATTCTCTCACAGATGGTGAGGACACGTGCTACTGGAGGTGACAGGACACCCGCGCCTTTTGCGAGAGCCGTCAGAGGTCGAGGCCGGGGTAGAGGCCGAGGACGCCCACGCGTTGCAGCCAGAGCACCCGCACGAGCTGCTACAGAGGAGCCACCAGCAGTTCCAGCCGGAGCCCAGGCGCCTGATACATTTGCTGCTACTACTACTCCAGCACTTCAGGAGACCTTAACACAGTTCCTGAGCATGTTTGGTACATTGGTTCAAGCGGGATTAATTCGGGTTGTACCAGCTACTTCACCGATTGGGGGAGGGACCCGGACTCTCGCTGTCCCCACTCCAGAGCATCGAGTTCCCATTAGTCAAGTTCCAGGTATCGTGGCAATACAGCTTGTGGTCCCAGTTCAGCTAGTGGTGAGGATCTCTCGTCGAGTAGAGGACAGGTGGGTCCAGGAGGGAGAGACCAGACGAGGTCAGGAGAGAGAGTATAGGGAGGCAAGGAGACCTCGTAGACCGGAGAGATCCACTGGCCCTTATTTTGGAGGGAGAGTACGGCATGGTAGAGGTTTTGTGGATCAGCCAGCTCAGTTTGCGTTTTAGGCTTCGCATAGTGTTTCAGGTGTTCAGGGGTCTCAGAATACCCGTACCGCATAGCTTTCACTGCCACGTCAGGCGCGAGGTTGTTTTGAGTGTGGTGACATACGCCATGTGGTGAGGTATTGCCCTAGACTAGGGAGGGGTGCGCCTCCACAGACTTCTCAGCCACAGCGTGCTCCGCAGAGTTTCCAGGCAATGATTCCAGAACTAGTTACTACCCTTCCTGCCCGTACCGAGGTTGTCGCCTCCGATTCTATCATAGCAGGTATTATCCTTTCCCGTCATAGAGATACATCAGTTCTATTCGATCCAGGCTCCACTTATTCTTATGTGTCCTCTCATTTTGCCCCGTATTTGGGCGTATCTCGGGATTCTTTGAGTTCTCCTGTTTATATTTCTACTCCTATTGGAGATTCTCTTATTGTGGACCGCGTTTATCGATCGTGTTTAATTGCACTTAGTGGTTTTGAGACCAGAGCCGAATTATTGTTGCTCAGCACGATAGATTTTGATGTTATCTTGGGCATGGACTGGTTGTCGCCCCATTACGCTATTCTTGATTGTCACGCCAAAACCGTGACGCTGGCTATGCCAGGTGTACAGCGAGTAAAGTGGTGGGGTACCTTAGATCATACTTCTAGTATAGTTATTTCGTTCCTTAAGGCTCAACGTATGGTTGAGAAGGGGTATGATGCATATCTAGCGTATGTGAGAGATGTCAGCATTGATACCCCCTCAGTTGATTCAGTCCCAGTAGTACGGGATTTTTCTGATGTGTTTCCAGCTGACCTTCTGGGCATGCCGCCCGATAGAGATATTGATTTTGGCATTGATCTGCTGCCAGGCACTCAGCCCATTTCTATTCCTCCGTACTGTATGGCTCCTCCTGAGTTGAAGGAGCAATTGCAGGAATTGCTTGATAAGGGTTTTATTCGGCCCCAGTTTTGATATGCCTACCGATTCGGGGTCTTATACTGTCTATTGTGATTCCTCGAGGGTTGACCGTGGAGCGGTATTGATTGCAGGACGGTAGGGCGAATGCCTACGCGTCCAGACAGTTGAAGGTACATGAGAAGAATTATCCTGTCCACGATCTTGAGTTAGCTGCTATTGTTCATGCCTTGAAGATCTGGCGTCATTATTTGTACGGTGTGCCTTGTGAGATTTATACTGATCACCAGAGTTTGCAGCATCTATTCAAGCAGAAGGACCTTAATTTGCGCCAGAGGAGGTGGTTAGAGTTGCTGAAGGACTATGATATCACTATTTTGTATCACCCGGGCAAGGCCAATGTGGTGGCAGATGCTTTTAGCCACCGGGCAGAGAGTTTGGAGAGTTTGGCTTATTTACCAGTAGCAGAGAGGCCCATGGCGATGGATGTTCAGGCCTTAGCCAGCCAGTTTGTGAGGTTGGACCTTTCGGAGCCCAGTCGGGTTCTAGCTTGCGTGGTCTCTCGGTCTTCCTTGTTTGATCGTATCCGGGAGCGTCAGTTTGATGATCCTCATTTGCTTGTCCTCAAGGACAAGGTGTTACATGGCGATGCTCGAGATGTGACTATTAGTGATGACGAGGCATTGAGGATGCAGGGTCGAGTTTGTGTACCCAATGTTGATGGGCTTCGGGAGTTGATTCTAGAGGAGGCCCATAGTTCGCAGTATTCCATTAATCCGGGTGCCACGAAGATGTATCAAGATTTGAGACAGCACTACTGGTGGAGGCGGATGAAGAAAGATGTAGTTGGGTTTGTAGCTTGGTGCTTTAATTGTCAGCAGGTGAAGTATGAGCACCAGAGACCGGGTGGATTGCTTCAACAGATAGAGATTCCGGAGTGGAAGTGGGAGCGGATCATCGTGGACTTCGTATCTAGGCTCTCGCGGATGTTGAGGAAGTTCGATGCCATTTGGGGCTATTGTGGATCGGCTGACCAAGTCTGCGCATTTCATTCCTGTGTGTACTACCTATTCTTTGGAGCGGTTGGCGGAGATTTATATCCAGGAGATTGTTCGTCTGCATGGTATTCCAATTTTTATCATTTCAGACAGAGGTACTCAGTTCACATCACGGTTCTGGAGAGCCGTACAGCATGAGTTAGGTACTCGGGTGGAGTTGAGCACAACATTTCACCCTCAGATGGACGGACAGTCCGAGCGCACTATTCAGATTCTTGAGGATATGCTCCGTGCGTGTGTGATTGAGTTTGGAGGGTCTTGGGATCAGTTCTTGCCATTGGCGGAGTTTGCCTACAACAACAGCTATCAGTCCAGCATTCAGATGGCACCGTATAAGGCTTTATATGGTAGGGGGTGTAGATCTCCGGTGGGTTGGTTCGAGCCGGGTGAGGATAGATTATTGGGCACAGACTTGGTACAGGATGCCTTGGAGAAGGTTAAGGTAATTCAGGATAGACTCCGTACAGCCCAGTCCAGACAGAAGAGCTACGCGGACCGGAAGGTTCGTGATGCTTTCCTATATGGTTGGAGAGCGGGTTCTGCTTCGGGTATCGCCTATGAAGGGCGTTATGAGATTTGGGAAGAAAAGGAAGTTGAGTCCGAGGTTTATCGGCCCTTTTGAGATATTGAGGCGTGTTGGGGAGGTTGCTTATGAGCTTGCCTTACCTCCCAGCTTGGTAGGAGTTCATCCGGTATTTCATGTCTCGATGCTCCGGAGGTATCACGGTGACCCGTCGCACGTGTTGGATTTCAGTTCAGTCCAGTTGGACAAGGATCTATCTTATGTTGAGGATCCAGTTGCAATATTGGACAGGCAAGTTAGAAAGCTGAGGTCAAAGAACATTGCATCAGTGAAGGTTCAGTGGCGGGGTCAGCCGGTCGAGGAGGCAACTTGGGAGACCGAGCAGGATATGCGCAGTCGTTACCCTCATCTTTTCACTACTTCAGGTATGTCTCTATGCTCATTCGAGGATGAACGAATGTTTAAGTGTGGGAGGATGTAACGACCCGGCCGGTCGTTTTAAGAATTAACGTCCCGATCCCCTATTAACTGCTTTCTCCGTGTTTGTTTCTGCTATTGTGAGTTGCCGGGAGGAATTATTTGGAGTTTCGGAGAGTTTTGGGACACTTAGTCCCTAAATGAGAGCGTAAGTTTTGGAAATTTGACCATAGTCGGAACAGTGTGAAGACGGCCTCGGAATGGAATTCTGATGGTTCCGTTAGCTCCGTTGGGTGATTTCGGGCTTAGGAGCGTGTTCGGATTGTGTTTTGGAGGTCCGTAGCTAATTTAGGCCTGAAATGCCGGAAGTTGAATTTTTGAAGTTTCCGGTTCGATAGTGAGATTTAGATCCGAGGATCGGAATGGCATTCTGGAAGTTGGAGTAGCACCGTAATGTTGAATGTGACATGTGTGCAAAATTTCAGGTCATTCGGACGAGGTTTGATAGACTTTTTGATCGAAAGCGTATTTTGAGAGTTTTTGAAGTTCATAGGCTTGAATCTGATGCTAATTGGTTGATCTAATGTTGTTTTAGGTGTTTGGAAGATTTGTATAAGTTTGGATGGTGGTATATGACTTGTTTGTGCTTTTGGTGGAGGTCTCGGGGGCCTCGGGATGATTTCGCATGATTAACGGGAAGTTGGAAACTTGGAGTTGCAGCTGAAGTTCTTTGGGCTGATGTTATAACCGCATCTGCGGTTGAGAGGCCGCAGATGCGGAATTTATCCGCAGAAGCAGCCAACTGAGGAAAAGCAATAAGCCGCAGGTGCGGGAGGGTTCACGCACCTGCGTGACCGCATATGCGGTGAGTAAGTCGCAGGTGCGAATTTTTGGGACTTTAATGAGTTTCGTAGGTGCGGTTGTTTTTCCGCAAAAGCAGGACCGCAGGTGCACTCCCTTGACCGTAGAAGCGGAATTTCTGGACAGAAAATAGGGATTTCGAGGGTTTAGTTTCAAAACTTGGAAAAATCAAATTGGAGCTCGGGAGAGGGCGATTTTGGGAGGAAGTTGAAGAGAAAATCATTGGGTAACAATTTTTTATCCCTTTCTAGTTGTATTCCATTAATCTATTGGTAGTTTTGTCATATAATTTCGGATTGTAGGTGGAAATTGGAGAAAAATTGGAAGAAAGTTCTTAGACCTATAATTCGAATTTTGATGGGGAATTTGACCTTGGATTTGGATAATTTTGGTATGCACGAACTCGTGAAAGTACGAGGATTCTGAAAATATAAGTTTTACCCGATTCCGAGACGTGGGACAGAGAGGCATTTTGGTTATTTTACCTAATTTTGCGTATTAGCTTAGAATTTATTTGTAGAATCAATTTCTTGAAGTGTTATTTACATTATGCAATTGAATTGAATAGATTTAGGCCATTTGGAGTCGAGTACTCGTGGCAAGAACGTGGTTTCGGGTTGATTGTGAGCCGGTTCGAGGTAATTGGCTTGTCCAACCTTGTGTGGGGGAACCTCCCCTTAGGATTTGGTTTGTTGATAATTGAAATGCCTTGTACGTGAGGTGACGAGTGCGTACTTGTGCTAATTGTTGAAAATTCGTTTTCTTTTAGTAACTATAATGTGATTCTTTTCTTTTTCATGTTCATACTGCGTGTGATTTAAGCCTGCTATTAGCCTAGGGAAGCATGTTTAATTGGCTTAATTGCCTTACTTGCTCAATTTGCCTTATTTGGATTATGTGCAGCATGCTAGGTTAGAAATATCTATTTTACTTTGGTATGAAAAATTGAATTGAATTGAATATTCTTCGTGCTGCCGTTGTGTGTTTACTATCCCCCCTGCACATTTACATTTGGGGACTACGGATCGAGATTCTGCTAGATCCCCGGCGCATTATGAGTTGGACTACGGGACGACACCCGGGAGATCCACTAGGCATTTATATTTGGGGGCTACAGGATGGTACTACAGGGTGATATCCTGGTAGATCCCCTGTTGCTGGATATTTACTTTTTGGGAGCTACAGGACGGTATCCTGGTAGACCCCCGGCTGCCATTCTGTGTTGAGTTGTATTCTTTCTGCGTTGTTTTCTCTGTTGTAATTGTTGTCATCTTTATCATTATACTGTGTTACTTCAAATTGTTTTTGCCCTTGAATGAAACTGTGGGTTCTTTCCTTGTTATTGTTGTCTTTCTTTTATTTTTTGACTACGGATGAGTGTTCCAAGAGATCCCCAGCACATATATTGAGGATACCAAGAGATCTTCGGGATACCAAGTGATCCCTAGCTCGTATATTGAGGATACCAAGAGATCCTCGGGATACCAAGAGATCCCCAGCACACATATTGAGGATACTAAGAGATCCTCGGGATACTGAGAGATCCCCGATTGTTACCTCTGCGTTGAGCTCTATTTGTTTTTCCGTGATTACCTAGTTTCTGTTAAAGTTACTGTTGTTCTTCTATCCTGTGTTACCTTTTTACTATTGCACTTAAGTATACCGTCTCATTCTATACTGTTATTTTATCTTGTATTTCCTTTGACCTCAGTAGGGCCCTGACCTCCCTCGTCACTACCCGACCGAGGTTAGGCTTGGCACTTACTGACTACCGATGTGGTGTACTCATGCCCTTCCTGCGCATGTTTTTCATGTGTAGATCCAGGTACTGCGACTCAGACTTACCATGCTTGAGGCGAGGCGCTTGTAGAGACTCCAAGGTATATCTGCCGCGTCCGCAGACCGAAGAGTCCCTTTCTACTCTTGCTTTAAGTATTAGCCCTTCTGTATTTCCTTTCTTGTTAGATATTCTGGAGTTAGATACTATTAGACATTCAAAAGCTTGTGATCATGAGATTCTGGATTTTGGGAAATGTTATTAGTTTCGAGAGTTGATATTGTGTATGTCGAGCGGCATTTCAAACACTGTTTTATTTTACTATTTCGGTTTTTCAGTTATTTCATCCACAAATGTTGTTATTTTTCGCATTGTTAGGCTTAACTAGTCGTAGAGACTAGGTGCCGTCACGATGGTTCACGGAGTGCGAATCGGGGTCGTGACAGCTTCATACTCTGCTTCATTGTTAGTCAGAGGAATATTCTTATGGCCTGCCTTAGGATTTCTCCCGAGGGAGTGATTAGTACTATGCCGAGCCCGGACCCCTTCACGTTGAATGCTCCGTCCATAGAGATGTCGATTCTGACACCATCACTGCTTCTTTGGTAGCCAAAGGTAACAGTCTTGGACTGATGTCGGCCACAAAGTCGGCCAAGACTTGTGACTTAATCGTAGTCCTAGGCTTATATTCTATGTTAAATTCACTCATTTCGACGGCCCACTGGGCCGGCCTATCCGAAAGTTCAGATTTATGAAGAATATTCCGCTGGGGAAAAGTGGTCACCACGACTATCGGATGACATTGGAAATAAGGCCTAAGCTTTCGAGCGGCTACTACGAGAGATAAGTCTAATTTTTCTAGATGTAGGTAACACGTTTCTGCTCCCGTTAATATTTTACTAACGTAATAAATAGGATATTGTGTATATTTGTCCCCACAGACTAAAACGGCACTTATAGCTACCTCCGAGACCGCTAAGTAGATCAACAGTTGTTCGACTTCCTCCGGTTTTGACAGTAACGGAGGACTTGACAAATACCTTTTCAAATCCCTCAAAGCCTCCTGACATTCTGGGGTCCATTTGAAGTTCTTCTTCTTTTTGAGCAGTGAAAAGAAATCATGGCATTTCTTTGAAAGATCGAAAAATGAATCTGCTCAAAACGGCCAGTCTCCCTGTCAACCTTTGAACCTCTTTTACGTTTGACAACTGATCCGGGATGTCTTCAATGTCTTTAATCGGGGTTAACATCGATGCCTTTTTTATGACACCAGAAATGCCAAGAACTTACCGGAGCTGACCCCGAACGCGCATTTCTCGGGGTTAAGCATCATGTTATGCTTCCTTAAGATGTCAAAATTTTCTTGCAAGTGTTTAAGATGATCACCTGCGTTCAAAGACTTAACCAGCATATCATTTACGTAAACTTCCATGGTTTTCCCTATTTGTTTCTCGAACATTTTGTTCACGAGCCGCTGATATGTGGCTCCAGCGTTCTTTAGCCCGAAGGGCATCACATTATAGCAATATGTGCCGAAGTTCGTTATGAACGAAGTTTTTTCGTGATCCTCCGGGTTCATCTTGATTTGGTTGTACCTGGAGTAAGCATCGAGGAAACTCATTAACTTGTGCCCGGCGTTGCATCAATCATTTGATCAATGTTTGGCAATGAGAACGAGTCTTTCGGGCACGCCTTATTTAAATCCTTATAGTCTACGCATATGCGAAATTTATTATTCTTCTTTGGAGCTACTACTATGTTAGCTAGCCAGTCAGGATAATTTACCTCTCGGATTGAACTGATATCAAGAAAGCGAGTTACCTCTTCTTTGATAAATTTATTTCTGACCTCGATAATAGGACATTTTTTCTGTCTTATCGAAGGGATGTGGGATCCAGGCTGAGTTTGTGCACGGCCACTTCCGACGGGATACCTGTTGTCACACCTCCTTTTTACCTACACCCCGTGAAGGGTATAAGGGAGTTATTTCCAACTTGAAGTGACAACCGAAACGGGATTCATTTTATTAAAAATTTAGAGTCGCCACTTGGGATAATTAATGGTGTCCCAAGTCACCGGTTTAAATCCCGAATCGAGGAAAAAATTGACTCTGTTGTACAGTCTGCGAACACAGAAATCCGGGTAAGGAATTCTGTTAACCCGGGAGAAGGTGTTAGGCACTCCCGAGTTTCGTGGTTCTAGCACGGTCGCTTTGATCATACTTGGCTTATTAAATTGTTTAATTACTAATTTTAGAACCTATGCATTTTCCGCTTTTAATTAAAAAATTATCTTGAAACGGGTTACGCGTATGTATACCCATTTGTTTGGCGCGTCAAAATCGTGTCACGCGAACGTGTCCACAATTAATAACGCTTTATTATTATTAGAAAAGTTTGGCCAAAGTTGCGCGAACGCATACTCCGGTTTTGTTTTTAGAAATCGCGATCATGTCACGCGAACGTGTCCACAACCGCGATGGTAGATTAGTCGGGCCTAAAGCAAACTACGAACATTTATCATTTTATATCTAAGTCATAAGATTAATACGAGGGCCATGAATGATTAATGGTGGATGGCGCGCCTCGGACTATCGAAGGAATCCAATTAACTAAGAACAAACGTGGAACCTCTACTTGTTAAAAAGACTCAAATCTACTGTATACTTGGTAAACAACGAAATGAAAGGCTTTTAAAGGTCCAATTTCTAGTCGCCTCTAAGCTTGGGCTCAGTGGGCCCAAAACCTTTTGCAAATGCAGCTGCGCAGAAGTATCGAGGCTTAAAATAAGTGCCTCAAGCAGACTCAATTCGGAACTTGGCAATTGGGGGGTAGTGACTAGGGATCGAGTCTTCCCTATGGCATGAAGCAACACACACATACTGGAATCAACTTACTCTCAAGCAACATACACACCTATACTACTGGGCCTTCCGATTTGACTACTTCATCAAAGTCATGAGGAAATCATCATTTTAAGATTCGACATTTGGAAATCAACTAGCAATCATGCTTGAATCCATTCTTTGATAAAGAGAAACTAATTTTAAGAGGACATTGTCGTACTATTTGAGACCTTATGTGAATGACAAGTAGTGAACATATAAACTAATCCATGAAAACAAGACTAATCTGAATTATACCCTTAAAACTAACTATTTTTGCCATATTTCCCATAGTAAATCAATATGATTTCCCAAACCATCTTTTGGCATTTAATAAAACTAGAATGACACTTTCAGAAAATCAGACCCAATCGACCTCCATGTGGACCTCTCTTATTCTCAAAGAGCTTAAGACATTCACGAAAAAGAAAAGGCACTCAGACCAAACTATAAGGCAATACAGGGACAGATTCAACACAATACTGGGAAGATAACTTCATTGACTCCTAATTAGAATTAACAAGTATTTTAAACCCAAAAACCAAACACTCAACCAGTTAACAATCCAAATTCAAACCATTTCAACCCAAATGAACCAGAAATTTATTTCAGAAATCAAACCCTCAAGACTTAAAGTGGAATTTTAATGGAACAGTTAGCGTTTTCAATCTTCCCAGCCATTTTTTTTCTGAGTTTTTTATCACTTATGTCCTCTTGGGTCTCTTAGGTCTGCCTTGAAAGGCAAGTTTAGGATGCCTTTACAGGCAAGGGACTAGGGCAGACCTTAGAATTTTAATTTTGCACTCTGCCCCCCTCTTTAATTCTTATTTTTAGCTTAAAGTCCCTCAATTATTGACTTGTTAACCAAGTCAGCCTACTACAAGTCTGAAATTCAATTTAAACCCCCCTAGCTTCCTAGAAGCTTCTAAATCTGTTACCAAAAGATTCTATTGCTAAGACTACCCCTTAGAGCCTTAGTTATTTACCCCTGAAACCAAAACTAAAATGGGTCAAGAATGACCCAAAGCTGAATTAAATCCAAGCCCATCCCCAAACCAACAAGCCAGTAAAGACAGCCCAACTCAAAAGAAATCTCAAATTAATGGAACTCAACCAGACGGACTAGTTTACTGGATTCAGCAGAAACAAAAGGAATTTTTGAGAAGTCCGAAAATGATTTTAGCAAATAAACGACTAATTAACTTTATACTACCCTAGCGTGAATTGGGTTATTAAATTGAAACGACCTAACTAAAATAACTTGTGAGCCTAAACAAAGAGCAAAACAGAAGTTCAATCATGTCACTAACAAAATCAAAGAGTAGATCTCGACAAGAAAAATAAACAACAAAATGAACACAAAAATTGATCTAGAGAAAAAATCTAAATTCAAAATCTTGCTCGAATTCAGGCAAAGCGAGAAAACTAACTAAAGAAGGGAGAAGAAAAGAAGAGGGATAAGAGGTGAAGTAAACAATTACAAACAGAGAGAGGAAAGAGAAGAGAACTTACCCAATCATGCTCGAAACCAAACGGAGACACAAACTCAACCAAACTTATGTCGAATCCGTTGTTCTTTGTCAGGAACAACTGAATCGACATCAATTTCATCGAATCAGGCTCTCAAACTTTGAAAGAAAACATTGCATGTTACCAGGCTTGAAAGGAGATGATTTTGAACTTTTGAGTTGAACTCGGATTTAAGATTCGACGAGTTCAACGCTGATTCCAAGGGTATGGGTTAGGGATTTGGAGAGAGGAGATCAAGGTGGGTATGTGGTGTGATTTTGGCGTTGAAAGGAGGTGGAGCCGCCACCCCATGGTGGTGGGAAAAGGGGGCGGCGGGCTAGGGTTCAGGGATTTGTCTCTGAGAGGGAGATGAAAGAGATGAGAGACGGGGGGTGAGGGGTTCCGACACATTTATATTAAAGGAATCCCCTAGTTCCTGACCGTTTGATCAAGTAGCACAGACGGCTCAGATCTGTTGGCTACTACACGATGTCGTTTGAGTTGGGGGATGGGGAACCGGGTTCTGGGCTCTTTTGACCGGGTTTGACCGGGTTTGAAGGAGTTTAAAAAATTGGGCCTGGACAGAAAAGTTGAAGATGGGTCCAATTGCTCTTCTTCTTTTTATTTTCAAAATTAAAATAAAATTTAAATTAATTCCTAGAACCTAATTAACCTAAAAACACTAATTAAACCCAAATGATTATTATCATAATTAATTAAAAATAAATTAAAAGAAAGACTACTCAAAATCAAAGCTAAAACTAAAGTGCAAATTAAACTATTTTTTGTGATTTTTCCCATTTTATAAAACAACTAATTTGCTAATTAATCCTAAAATGTAAAATTAAACCCTAAATGCAAATGCCAACATATTTTTGTATTTTCATAAACATGCACAGACAATATGCAAATAATAACAGAAAATACCACAAAAATCCACAAAATTGCAAACAATAAAAATATTATATTGTTTTGAATTTGTGGGAGTAATTCATATAGGGCAATAATCACGTGCTCACAGCTGCCCCTCTTTGCTCGGAAACACGAAGAGTTTTCAAGCAAAGATAAAAGAGAGTGAATACGAGCGATTTTTGCCCGTTTGAATACTCCGTGGGAAGCATTTTTGAAAGATTTGACCGCACCCTACTTCCAAGGTTGCTACATATCCTTGGCTAAAAAGGAATCAGGTCAGTGTAGTTCGGAAACGTTTGGTAGCTGGGACTACCATGAGGCTGTGATTTCACTGTTGTTGCTGCTGCTGCTACTGCTTACTGAACCCCTTATTACACCATGTCAAAAATAAAAAGAAGCTAGACTAGACTGTGGTCTATGAATTAACCTATCTATCTCTTCAGACTTGATCTTACAGCTTTTGTTGTCATGCTAACTTGTATTCTTCCGGTGAAATTCCTCTGCTGTCAACTTGAATTATAATCTGAGATATTTTCCTTTTCTTCAGGTGGATGCCTGACTGCCAACTTGAACTACACTTTGAGATGCTTTCCTTTTCTCCAGGTGGACGCCTGACTACTGAGCTGTATTTTGAGATGTTGCCCCTTTCTCCAAGTGGACACCTGACTGCAAAACTTGAATTGTATTCCCATGCTTTCCAGGCGGGCTCCTGACTGCTAAACTCGAACGTATTCCCATGCTCTCCAGGCGGGCTCCTGATTGCTAAACTTGAATGTATTCCCTGCTCTCCAGGCGGGCTCCTGATTGCTAACTTGAATGTATTCCCTGCTCTCTAGGCGGGCTCCTGATTGCTAAACTTGAATGTATTCCCTTCTCTCCAGGCGGGCTCCTGACTGCTAAACTTGAATGTATTCCCTGCTCTCCAGGCAGGCTCCTGACTGCTAAACTTGAAATGTGCTCCCTTGTTCTCCAGGCGGGCTCCTGACTGCTGACTTGAATTGTATTCCCTGTTCTCCAGGTGGGCTCCTGACTGCTGACTTGAATTGTATTCCCTGTTCTTCAGGCGGGCTCCTGATTGCTGAATTGAAATGTATTCCCTGTTCTCCAGGTGGGCTCCTGACTGCTGACTGTAATTGTGCTCCCTTGTTCTCCAGGCGGGCTCCTGACTGCTGACTTGAAATGTGCTCCCTTGTTCTCCAGGCAGGCTCCTGATTTCAACAAAATAAACAAAAACAAAGAAAATTTTTGCCCAGTTTGGTAGCTGGGCATATATGTGAGTGTTAAACAGAATCATGTTACCAAATATCAATAAGAACTTGAAAGCTGAAACCTGAACTGTACTCCCTTGCTCTCCAGGTGGGCGCCTGATTGCTGAAACTTGAATGTATTCCCATGCTCTCCAGGTGGGCTCCTGATTGCTAAACTTGAAATGTACTCCCTTGTTCTCCAGGCGGGCTCCTGACTGATGATTTGAAATGTATTCCCTGTTCTCCAGGTGGGCGCCTGATTTCAACAAAATAAACAAAACAAAGAAAATTTCTGCCCCAGTTTGGTAGCTGGGCATATATATGAGTGTAAACCGAATCATGTTACCAAATATCAATAAGAACTTGAAAGCTGAAACTTGAACTGTACTCCCTTGCTCTCCAGGTGGGCGCCTGATTGCTGAAACTTGAATGTATTCCCATGTTCTCCAGGTGGGCTCCTGACTGCTGAACTTGAAATGTATTCCTTATTCTCCAGGTGGGCTCCTGACTGCTACTTGAATTGTATTCCCTGTTCTCCAGGCGGGCTCCTGACTGCTGACTTGAAATGTATTCCCTGCTCTCCAGGCGGGCTCCTGACTGCTGACTTGAAATATATTCCCTGCTCTCCAGGCGGGCTCCTAACTGCTGACTTAAATGTATTCCCTTCTCTCCAGGCGGGCTCCTGACTACTGAACTTGAAATGTGCTCCCTTGTTCTCCAGGCGGGCTCCTAACTGCTGACTTGAATGTATTCCCTGCTCTCCAGGCGAGCTCCTGATTGCTAACTTAAATGTATTCCCTGCTCTCCAAGCGGGCTCCTGATTGCTGAACTGGAATGTATTCCCCGCTCTCCAGGCGGGCTCCTGACTGCTGAACTTGAATGTATTCCCTGCTCTCCAGGCGGGCTCCTGACTGCTAAACTTGAAATGTACTCCCTTGTTCTCCAGGCGGGCTCCTGACTGCTGTCTTGAAATGTGCTCCCTTGTTCTCCAGGCGGGCTCCTGATTTCAACAAAATAAACAAAAACAAAGAAAATTTCTGCCCCAGTTTGGTAGTTGGGCATATATGTGAGTGTTAAACCGAATCATGTTACCAAATATCAATAAGAACTTGAAAGCTGAAACTTGAACTGTACTCCCTTGCTCTCCAGGTGGGCGCCTGATTGCTGAAACTTGAATGTATTCCCATGTTCTCTAGGTGGGATCCTGACTGCTGACTTGAATGTATTTCATGTTCTCCAGGTGGGCTCCTGACTGCCGAACTTGAAATGTATTCCCTGCTCTCCAGCTGGGCGCCTGATTGCTAGACTTGAATGTATTCCCTGCTCTCCAGGCGGGCTCCTGGTTGCTGACTTGAAATGTATTCCCTGTTCTCCAGGTGGGCTCCTGACTGCTGACTTGAATTGTATTCCCTGTTCTCCAGGTGGGCGCCTGATTTCAACAAAATAAACAAAACAAAGAAAATTTCTGCCCCAGTTTGGTAGCTGGGCATATATATGAGTGTAAACCGAATCATGTTACCAAATATCAATAAGAACTTGAAAGCTGAAACTTGAACTGTACTCCCTTGCTCTCCAGGTGGGCGCCTGATTGCTGAAACTTGAATTGTATTCCCTTGCTCTCCAGGTGGGCGCCTGTTTGCTGAAACTTGAAATGTATTCCCATGTTCTCCAGGTGGGCTCCTGACTGCTGAACTTGAAATGTATTCCCTGTTCTTCAGGTGGGCTCCTGACTGCTGACTTGAATTGTATTCCCTGTTCTCCAGGTGGGCTCCTGACTGCTGACTTGAATGTATTCCGTGTTCTCTAGGTGGGCGCCTGATTTCAACAAAATAAACAAAACAAAGAAAATTTCTGCCCCAGTTTGGTAGCTGGGCATATATATGAGTGTAAACCGAATTATGTTACCAAATATCAGTAAGATTTTAAAAGCTGAAACTTGAACTGTACTCGCTTGCTCTCTAGGTGGGCGCCTGATTGTTGAACTTGAACTGTATTCCCTTGCTCTCCAGGTGGGCGCCTGACCGCTGAACTTGAATTGTACTCCCTTGTTCTCCAGGTGGGCTCCTGACTGCTGACTTGAAATGTATTCCCTTGTTCTCCAGGCGGGCTCCTGACTGCTGACGTGAAATGTATTCTCTGCTCTCCAGGCGGGCTCCTGACTGCTGACTTGAAATGTATTCCCTTGTTCTCCAGGCGGACTCCTGACTGCTGAATTTGACCTTTTTCTCCCTGTTCTCCAAGCGGGTACCTGATTACAACAAAAATAGACAAAACAAAGGAAATTTTCTGCCCCAGTTTGGTAGCTGGGCACATAGGTGAGTGTTAAACTGAATCATTCTACCAACTATTATTAAGAATTTGAAAGCTAAGTCCTATTATCTATGGAGGTCCTGACAACTCTTAGTTAAACGACAATTATAGATATATGCTGTATCTTCTAAAGGTATTACTTCCGCTAAGTCCTGTTATCTAAGAGGTTGTTAAACTACATACTATTATCCAGGAAGGTCCTAAAAATTCCTAACTAAACAACAATTTTAAATCTAAGTTATATCTTCTAAAGGTATTATTTTCGCTACATCTTGTTATCTAACAGCAATCTTAAAGCTAGGTCCCATTATTCGGGGGGGGCCTGACAACTCCTAATTGAATCCTATCTTAAACATGCAAACTTTGAAACCAACTTA
>NW_017674584.1:67421-78370 GCF_001879085.1 Nicotiana attenuata
ATTAATTCCTAGAACCTAATTAACCTAAAAAACACTAATTAAACCCAAATAATAATTATCATAATTAATTAAAAATAAATTAAAAGAAAGACTACTCAAAATCAAAGCTAAAATTAAAGTGCAAATTAAACTATTTTTTGTGATTTTCCCATTTTATAACACAACTAATTTGCTAATTAATCCTAAAATGTAAAATTAAACCCTAAATGCAAATGCCAACATATTTTTGTATTTTCATAAATATGCACAGACAATATGCAAATAATAACAGAAAATACCACAAAAATCCACAAAATTGCAAACAATAAAAATATTATTTTGTTTTGAATTTGTGGGAGTAATTCATATAGGGCAAAAATCACGTGCTCACAGCTGCCCCTCTTTGCTCGGAAACACGAAGAGTTTTCGTGCAAAGATAAAGTGAGCGAATACGAGCGATTTTTGCCCGTTTGAATACTCCGTGGGAAGCATTTTTGAAAGATTTGACCGCACCCTACTTCCAAGGTTGCCTACATATCCTTGGCTAAAAATGAATCAGGTCAGTGTAGTTCGGGAACGTTTTGTAGCTGGAACTACCATGAAGCTGTGATTTCACTGTTGTTGCTGCTGCTGCTACTGCTTACTGAACCCCTTATTACACCATGTCAAAAATAAAAAGAAGCTAGACTAGACTATGGTCTATGAATTACAAAACCTATCTATCTCTTCAGACTTGATCTTACAGCTTTTGTTGTCATGCTGACTTGTATTCTTCCGGTGAAATTCCTCTGTAGTCGGCTTGAATTATAATCTGAAATATTTTCCTTTTCTTCAGGTAGATGCCTGACTGCCAACTTGAACTACACTTTGAGATGCTTTCCTTTTCTCCAGGTGGACGCCTGACTACTAAGCTGTATTTTGAGATGTTGCCCCTTTCTCCATGTGGACACCTAACTGCTGAACTTGAATTATATTCCTATGCTTTCCAGGCGGGATCCTGACTGCTAAACTCGAACGTATTCCCATGCTCTCCAGGCGTGCTCCTCATTGCTAAACTTGAATGTATTCCCTGCTCTCCAGGCGGGCTCCTGATTGCTAACTTGAATGTATTCCCTGCTCTCCAGGCGGGCTCCTGATTGCTGAACTTGAATGTATTCCCTGCTCTCCAGGCGGGCTCCTGACTGCTGAACTTAAATGTATTCCCTGCTCTCCAGGCAGGCTCCTGACTGCTAAACTTGAAATGTGCTCCCTTGTTCTCCAGGCGGGCTCCTAACTGCTGACTTGAATGTATTCCCTGCTCTCCAGGCGAGCTCCTGATTGCTAACTTAAATGTATTCCCTGCTCTCCAAGCGGGCTCCTGATTGCTGAACTGGAATGTATTCCCCGCTCTCCAGGCGGGCTCCTGACTGCTGAACTTGAATGTATTCCCTGCTCTCCAGGCGGGCTCCTGACTGCTAAACTTGAAATGTACTCCCTTGTTCTCCAGGCGGGCTCCTGACTGCTGTCTTGAAATGTGCTCCCTTGTTCTCCAGGCGGGCTCCTGATTTCAACAAAATAAACAAAAACAAAGAAAATTTCTGCCCCAGTTTGGTAGTTGGGCATATATGTGAGTGTTAAACCGAATCATGTTACCAAATATCAATAAGAACTTGAAAGCTGAAACTTGAACTGTACTCCCTTGCTCTCCAGGCGGGCGCCTGATTGCTGAAACTTGAATTTATTCCTATGTTCTCCAGGTGGGCTCCTGACTGCTGACTTGAATGTATTCCATGTTCTCCAGGTGGGCTCCTGACTGCCGAACTTGAAATGTATTCCCTGCTCTCCAGGCGGGCTCCTGATTGCTGAATTGAAATGTATTCCCTGTTCTCCAGGTGGGCTCCTGACTGCTGACTTGAATTATGCTCCCTTGTTCTCCAGGCGAGCTCCTGACTGCTGACTTGAAATGTGCTCCCTTGTTCTCCAGGCGGGCTACTGATTTCAACAAAATAAACAAAAAAAAATAGAAAATTTCTGCCCTAGTTTGGTAGCTTGGCATATATGTGAGTGTTAAACCGAATCATGTTACCAAATATCAATAAGAACTTGAAAGCTGAAACTTGAACTGCACTCCCTTGCCCAGTGGGCGCCTGATTGCTGAAACTTGAATGTATTCCCATGTTCTCCAGGTGGGCTCCTGACTGCTGAACTTGAAATGTATTCCTTATTCTCCAGGTGGGCTCCTGACTGCTACTTGAATTGTATTCCCTGTTCTCCAGGTGGGCGCCTGATTTCAACAAAATAAACAAAACAAAGAAAATTTCTGCCCCAGTTTGGTAGCTGGGCATATATATGAGTGTAATCCGAATTATGTTACCAAATATCAATAAGAACTTGAAGGCTGAAACTTGAACTGTACTCCCTTGCTCTTCAGGTGGGCGCCTGATTGCTGAAACTTGAAAGTATTCCCATGTTCTCCAGGTGGGCTCCTGACTGCTGAACTTGAAATGTATTCCCTGTTCTCCAGGTGGGCTCCTGACTGCTGACTTGAATTGTATTCCCTGTTCTCCAGGTGGGCTCTTGACTGCTGACTTGAATGTATTCCCTGTTCTCCAGGTGGGCGCCTGATTTCAACAAAATAAACAAAACAAAGAAAATTTCTGCCCCAGTTTGGTGGCTGGGCATATATGTGAGTGTAAACCGAATTATGTTACCAAATATCAATAAGAACTTGAAAGCTGAAACTTGAACTGTACTCCCTCGCTCTTTAGGTGGGCGCTTGATTGCTGAAACTTGAAGGTATTCCCATGTTCTCCAGGTGGGCTCCTGACTGCTAACTTGAAATGTATTCCCTGTTCTCCAGGTGGGCTCCTGACTGCTGACATGAATTGTATTCCCTGTTCTCCAGGTGGGCTCCTGACTGCTGATTTGAATATATTCCCTGTTCTCCAGGTGGGCGCCTGATTTCAACAAAATAAACAAAACAAAGAAAATTTCTGCCCCAGTTTGGCAGCTGGGCATATATATGAGTGTAAACCGAATCATGTTACCAAATATCAATAAGAACTTCAAAGCTGAAACTTGAACTGTACTCCCTCGCTCTCCAGGTGGGCGCCTGATTGCTGAAACTTGAATGTATTCCCATGTTCTCCAGGTGGGCTCCTGACTGTTGAACTTGAAATGTATTCCTTGTTCTCCAGGTTGGCTCCTGACTGCTGAACTTGAAATGTATTCCCTGCTCTCCAGGCGGGCTCTTGATTGCCGAATTGAAATGTATTTCCTGTTCTCCAGGTGGGATCCTGACTGCTGACTTGAATTGTATTCCCTGTTCTCCATGTGGGCTCCTGATTTCAACAAAATAAACAAAAACAAAGAAAATTTCTGCCCCAGTTTGGTAGCTGGGCATATACGTGAGTGTTAAACTGAATTATTCTACCAACCATTACTAAGAATTTGAAATCTAGGTCCTATTATCCAGGGGGTTCCTGACAACTCTTAATTAAACGACAATTATAAATCCAAGGTATTACTTCCGCTGAGTCCTGTTATCTAAGAGGGTCTTAAAACTACATCCTATTATCCAGGAAGGTCCTGACAATTAGTACTTAAACAACAATTTTAAATCTAAGTTAATCTTCTAAAGGTATCATTTTCGCTATATCTTGTTATCTAACAGCAATCTTAAAGCTAGGTCCCATTATTCAGGGGGGGTCCTGACAACTCCTAATTGAATCCTATGCAAACTTTGAAACCGACTTACATTCCTTTATGCTAAACTATGCTATTTATGATTGTTTGAAATTTAACTAAGACACATTTTCCAGGAGGGTCCTGAAAGTTTACGATCAAACCCTTAAAACTAACTATGTTTGCCATATTTCCCATAGTAAATCAATATGATTTCCCAAACCATCTTTTGGCATTTAATAAAACTAGAATGACATTTTCAGAAAATCAGACCCAATCGACCTCCATGTGGACCTCTCTTATTCTCAAAGAGCTTAAGACATTCACGAAAAAGAAAAGGCACTCAGACCAAACTATAAGGCAATACAGGGACAGATTCAACACGATACTGGGAAGATAACTTCATTGACTACAAATTAGAATTAACAAGTATTTTAAACCCAAAAACCAAACACTCAACCAGTTAAACTGCAGGTTACGGTCCACATTTACACATACTAAGTCCAAATGCTCTCAAATCCATTCCACCCTTACAGGTTCAAATATAAACTTAACCAAACAGAACGGTATACACAAAAACTATACTAGAAGGAACTAAACCAAGTCTGATGATGAACAAATAGTAGAAAATTAGTATTGATCAACTTTCTCATTCTTGAATTACATGAGTTCACACTTGCACTTCACATACAATAGATCCAAGGCATACCTGGGAATAGGAAGCAATAAGAAGAGAGTAAGGTTCAGTAAATGAATAACACAGCAACAGCACAGCAGAACTCAACCATATCAGTCCATTTCAACCAGAAAATGAAGGGAAACAGTCCAAAATCCACTCTCAATCGAACAATAATCAGATCTGACCTCAAACCAGACTTCTAACAATCCAAATTCAAACCATTTCAACCCAAATGAACCAGAAATTTATTTCAGAAATCAAACCCTCAAGACTTAAAGCAGAATTTTAATGGAACAGTTAGTGTTTTCAATCTTCCCAGCCGTTTTTTTCTGAGTTTTTTATCACTTAAGTCCTCTTGGGTCTCTTAGGTCTGCCTTGAAAGGCAAGTTTAGGATGCCTTTATAGGCAAGGGACTATGGCAGACCTTAGAATTTTAATTTTGCACTCTGGCCTCTTTTTTAATTCTCATTTTTAGCTTAAAGTCCCTCAATTATTGACTTGTTAACCAAGTCAGCCTACTACAAGTCTGAAATTTAATTTAAACCCCCCCCCCCCCAGCTTCCTAGAAGCTTCTAAATCTGTTACCACAAGATTCTCTTGCTAAGACTACCCCAAATTACCCCTTAGAGCCTTAGTTATTTACCCTTGAAACCAAAACTAAAATGGGTCAAGAATGACCCAAAGCTGAATTAAATCCAAGCCCATCCCCAAACCAACGAGCCAGTAAAAGCCCAACTCAAAAGAAATCTCAAATTAATGGAACTCAACCAGACGGACTAGTTTACTGGATTCAGCAGAAACAAAAGGAATTTTTGAGAAGTCCGAAAATGATTTTAGCAAATAAATGACTAATTAACTTTATACTACCCTAGCGTAAAGTGGGTTATTAAATTGAAACGACCTAACTAAAATAACTTGTGAGCCTAAACAAAGAGCAAAACAGAAGTTCAATCATGTCACTAACAAAATCAGAGAGTAGATCTCGATAAGAAAAATGAACAACAAAATGAACACAAAAATTGATCTAGAGAAAAAACCTAAGTTCAAAATCTTGCTCGAATTTAGGCAAAAGCGAGAAAACTAACTAAAGAAGGGAGAAAAAAAGAAGAGGGATAAGAGCTGAAGTAAACAATTACAAACAGAGAGAGGAAAGAGAAGAGAACTTACCCAGTCATGCTAGAAACCAAAAGGAGACAGAAACTCAACCAAACTTATGTCGAATCCGTTGTTCTTTGTCAAGAACAACTGAATCGACATTAATTTCGTCGAGTCAGGTTCTCAAACGTTGAAAGAAAATATTGCATGTTACCAGGCTTGAAAGGAGATGATTTTGAACTTTTGAGTTGAACTTGGATTTAAGATTCGACGAGTTCAACGCTGATTCCAAGGGTATGGGTTAGGGATTTGGAGAAAGGAGATCACGGTGGGTATGTGGTGGGAAACATTTATATTAAAGGAATCCCCTAGTTCCTGACCGTTTGATCAAGTAGCATAGACGGCTCAGATCTGTTGGCTACTACATGATGTCGCTTGAGTTGGGGGATGGGGAATCGGGTTCTGGGCTCTTTTGACCGGGTTTGGCCGGGTTTGAAGGAGTTTTAAAAAAATTGGGCCTGGACAGAAAAGTTGAAGACGGGTCCAATTGCTCTTCTTCTTTTTATTTTCAAAATTAAATTAAAATCTAAATTAATTCCTAGAACCTAATTAACCTAAAAAACACTAATTAAACCCAAATAATAATTATCATAATTAATTAAAAATAAATTAAAAGAAAGACTACTCAAAATCAAAGCTAAAATTAAAGTGCAAATTAAACTATTTTTTGTGATTTTCCCATTTTATAACACAACTAATTTGCTAATTAATCCTAAAATGTAAAATTAAACCCTAAATGCAAATGCCAACATATTTTTGTATTTTCATAAATATGCACAGACAATATGCAAATAATAACAGAAAATACCACAAAAATCCACAAAATTGCAAACAATAAAAATATTATTTTGTTTTGAATTTGTGGGAGTAATTCATATAGGGCAAAAATCACGTGCTCACAGCTGCCCCTCTTTGCTCGGAAACACGAAGAGTTTTCGTGCAAAGATAAAGTGAGCGAATACGAGCGATTTTTGCCCGTTTGAATACTCCGTGGGAAGCATTTTTGAAAGATTTGACCGCACCCTACTTCCAAGGTTGCCTACATATCCTTGGCTAAAAATGAATCAGGTCAGTGTAGTTCGGGAACGTTTTGTAGCTGGAACTACCATGAAGCTGTGATTTCACTGTTGTTGCTGCTGCTGCTACTGCTTACTGAACCCCTTATTACACCATGTCAAAAATAAAAAGAAGCTAGACTAGACTATGGTCTATGAATTACAAAACCTATCTATCTCTTCAGACTTGATCTTACAGCTTTTGTTGTCATGCTGACTTGTATTCTTCCGGTGAAATTCCTCTGTAGTCGGCTTGAATTATAATCTGAAATATTTTCCTTTTCTTCACGGTAGATGCCTGACTGCCAACTTGAACTACACTTTGAGATGCTTTCCTTTTCTCCAGGTGGACGCCTGATTGCTGAACTTGAATTATGATCTGAGATGCCTTCCTTTCTCCAGGTGGACGCCTGATTGCTGAACTCGAATTGTACTTTGAGATGTTTTCCTTTTCTCCAGGTGGATGCCTGACTGTTGAACTTGAATGTATTCCCTCGCTCTCCAGGTGGGCGCCTGATTGCTGAAACTTGAATGTATTCCCATGTTCTCCAGGTGGGCTCCTGACTGCTGAACTTGAAATGTATTCCTTGTTCTCCAGGTGGGCTCCTGACTGCTGACTTGAAATGTATTCCCTGCTCTCCAGGCGGGCTCCTGACTGCTGACTTGAAATATATTCCCTGCTCTCCAGGCGGGCTCCTGACTGCTGACTTAAATGTATCCCCTTTTCTCCAGGCGGGCTCCTGACTACTGAACTTGAAATGTGCTCCCTTGTTCTCCAGGCGGGCTCCTAACTGCTGACTTGAATGTATTCCCTGCTCTCCAGGCGAGCTCCTGATTGCTAACTTAAATGTATTCCCTGCTCTCCAAGCGGGCTCCTGATTGCTGAACTGGAATGTATTCCCTACTCTCAAGGCGGGCTCCTGATTGCTGAACTTGAATGTATTCCCTGCTCTCCTGGCGGGCTCCTGACTGCTAAACTTGAAATGTACTCCCTTGTTCTCCAGGCGGGCTCCTGACTGCTGTCTTGAAATGTGCTCCCTTGTTCTCCAGGCGGGCTCCTGATTTCAACAAAATAAACAAAAACAAAGAAAATTTCTGCCCCAGTTTGGTAGCTGGGCATATATGTGAGTGTTAAACCGAATCATGTTACCAAATATCAATAAGAACTTGAAAGCTGAAACTTGAACTGTACTCCCTTGCTCTCCAGGTGGGCGCCTGATTGCTGAAACTTGAATGTATTCCCATGTTCTCCAGGTGGGCTCCTGACAGCTGAACTTGAAATGTATTCCATGTTCTCCAGGTGGGCTCCTGACTGCTGACTTGAATTGTATTCCCTGTTCTCCATGCGGGCTCCTGATTGCTGACTTGAATTGTGTTTCCTGTTCTCCAGGTGGCTCCTGACTGCTGACTTGAATGTATTCCCTGTTCTCCAGGTGGGCTCCTGATTGCTGAATTTGAATGTATTTCCTGTTCTTCAGGTGGGCTCCTGATTGCTGACTTGAATTGTATTCCCTGTTCTCCAGGTGGGCTCCTGACTGCTGACTTGAATGTATTCCCTGTTCTCCAGGTGGGCGCCTGATTTCAACAAAATAAACAAAACAAAGAAAATTTCTGCCCCAGTTTGGTAGCTGGGCATATATATGAGTGTAAACCGAATTATGTTACCAAATATCAATAAGAACTTGAAAGCTGAAACTTGAACTGTACTCCCTTGCTCGCCAGGTGGGTGCTTGATTGCTGAAACTTGAATGTATTCCCATGTTCTGCAGGTGGGCTCCTGACTGCTGACTTGAATTGTATTCCCTGTTCTCCAGGTGGGCTCCTGACTGCTGACTTGAATTGTATTCCCTGTTCTCCAGGTGGACTCCTGACTACTGACTTGAATGTATTCCGTGTTCTCTAGGTGGGCGCCTGATTTCAACAAAATAAACAAAACAAAGAAAATTTCTGCCCCAGTTTGGTAGCTGGGCATATATATGAGTGTAAACCGAATCATGTTACCAAATATCTATAAGAACTTGAAAGTTGAAACTTGAATTGTACTCCCTCGCTCTCCAGGTGGGCGCCTGATTGCTGAAACTTGAATGTATTCCCATGTTCTCTAGGTGGGCTCCTGACTGCTGAACTTGAAATGTATTCCATGTTTTCCAGGTGGGCTCCTGACTGTTGAACTTGAAATGTATTCCCTGCTCTCCAGGCGGGCTCCTGATTGACGAATTGAAATGTATTCCCTGTTCTCCAGGTGGGCTCTTGACTGCTGACTTGAATTGTATTCCCTGTTCTCCAGGTAGGCTCCTGATTTCAACAAAATAAACAAAAACAAAGAAAATTTCTGCCCCTGTTTGTTAGTTAGGCATATACGTGAGTGTTTAACTGAATTATTCTACCAACCATTACCAAGAATTTGAAATCTAGGTCCTATTATCCAAGGGGGTCCTGACAACTCTTAATTAAACAACAATTATAAATCCAAGGTATTACTTCCGCTGAGTCCTGTTATCTAAGAGGGTCTTAAAACTACATCCTATTATCCAGGAAGGTCCTGACAATTCCTACTTAAACAACAATTTTAAATCTAAGTTAATCTTCTAAAGGTATCATTTTTGCTATATCTTGTTATCTAACAGCAATCTTAAAGCTAGGTCCCATTTTTTTGGGGGGGGGGGGGGGGTTTCTGACACCTCCTAATTGAATCCTATGCAAACTTTGAAACCGACTTACATTCCTTTATGCTAAACTATGCTATTTATGATTGTTTGAAATTTAACTAAGACACATTTTCCAGGAGGGTCCTGAAAGTTTACGATCAAACCTGTTTGGTGCTTGCTCTTCCCCTACGGAGAGTTCCTCTGAAACAAACGAAATTTCCTGCCCCTGTTCCAATCAAAGGAAAATCTTGTCAGTTTGAAATGGAGGTTAGTTGATGGCATTCTTGCTGAAGGCCTTTCCGCTGCCGTGCTTTGTTTTGACCTGCTTCCCATAAACTGGCGCTGGACCGCTTGACTTTCTGACTGACCCTAAACCTCATGACCCTTGATGACCCGAGTGTTCCATACCCAAACCGTTGTTTTACCTCTCTGACCCCTTTTCTCTGAACCTTTACATCTCCCATGAAATTACCAAGTCATTCCACTGATGAAACTTTCGGTGACTCCTTATATCCCACTTTACATCATGCTATCTTTGGTATGTTCTGGCCACACTGTGCTTTGTAATTTTGGAAATTGGTAGTGAGATTTGAAATCCTTTCTTATTTGCTTTGAACAAAACGGATATTGGAACATCTTAGAGAAACAAAACCCCAAAAGAAATGAAATGCAATGACCTTGAGAGTTAAGGATAAAGAAAATCCAAAACCAGACGACTTGCTAAAAAGAAAAAGGAAAAGAGACTTATCTGAGTGGAACAGCTTGTACCATTGATCATGACATGCATTTCGGACTAATCGGCCCAATCTGTCCAACCAATCAACTTTCAATTGCCATACTTTGTTGCCCCGGGATTCCGTAACCTGATTTCTGCACCCGTACCTTAACCTTGTTCATCCTGCGGTGCCCTGAAAGGTTTTCACCTACAGACCTCTCTCATTTGTTCATCTCTCAACTCACTTTCGCCTTAAGGTGCCCGTGAGGGTTTTCACCAATAAGACTCTCTCATTTTCATTTCTCTCAGCTCCCGTCGCTTTACGGTGCCCGTAAGGGTTTTCACCAATAAGACTCTCTCGTTTTCATTATTTTCCTGCTTGGACCAGAGTGTTGCCCCTGAAATGAATCACCTCTTCTTGCTCGACTTGGCATTTCTTGAAGATTGATCGGAAGGTCTTTCTTTGGACCGTAACATGGGCTTTTGGATGGGGTTAGAAAGAAAGGGTATCAAGGCTCAAAACAATTCAACATGGGTTCAAAAATTACAACTTTCGGAATCAGTTTTCTTACAAAAACCACATCTTCCGCCCCAGTTTCTTGCTTGGGGACTTTTGAATTTATTTTAGTGGGACCGAACCGTGAGGCTGCCTACGTATCCTTAAAAGGAATCATGTCGAACGTAGTTCATGTCATAGGAATTGCTCTGTTGTTTTGACTTTTCTTTTCTCTTTTTTTTCTTTTTTTTTCTTCTTTTTTTCTTTTCTTTCTTCCCTTTCTCTTTTTGTTGTTTCTTCTTTCCTTTTCTTTTCTTTTTCTTCTCTTTTTTTTTCTTTTCTCCTTTTTTTCTTTCTTCTTCCTTTTCCTTCTCTCTCTTTTCATTATTTCTTTTTCTCTTTTTCCTTGACTTATCTTTCACGTCTTGTGTTTCTCGATCTATGGTACTGATTCCGAAAGAGGGGTATGAAAGAAAATAAATAAGACTCAAAGGGGTAACAAAGGATAAAGTGTTTAGATAGCAGAACAAAATGCCTTCGTCATGCCAATCTTCAAAAC
>NW_017674584.1:80364-91907 GCF_001879085.1 Nicotiana attenuata
TAAGTCTTCTGAAGCTTGATCTTGAGTCTTGAATGGTTCTTCATGCAGACTTTGGATTTGAACCTTGACGCTTGCTAGTTGCAGGTGCTAGTTCATTCTGCTTCAGCTTTTTGGATCAAAACCGGACATACCATGCTTGTGACTTCAGTCATGTCTTGAGCAGCCCACATCTTTCATTAACTTCTGCATTTGGATTCACTTCTTGCCTTTCTCTTTTTTTTATTCTGGATTGTGACTAACTTCTGTTGATCATCTCGGACTGTTGACTCGCATTCTTGCTGCGAGTTTCTTTTGTTGCTGACTTGAATTGCATTCTGAAGTGAATTCCCTTATTCTCCAGGTAGGCGCCTGATTTCCAATACTCGAACTGTCTTCCTTCGAAACTTGGACTGCCTTCTCCTTGTTCTCCAGGTGGGCTCCTGACTACTAACACTTGAATCGCTTTTCCTTTGTTCTCCAGGTGGGCGCCTGATTACCAACACTTGAACTGTTCTCCCTTTGTTCTCCAAGTGGGCGCCTGACTTCCAGCACTTGAATTGTTTTCCCTTTGTTCTCTAGGTGGGCGCCTGATTTCCAACACTTGAACTGCTTTCCCTTTGTTCTCCAAGTGGGCGCCTGATTACCAACACTTGAACTGTTTTTCCTCGAAACTTGAACTGCTTCCCTTTGTTCTCCAGGTGGGCGCCTGATTTCCAACACTTGAACTGACTCCTCTGAAACTGCTGCTTTCCCTTGCTCCAGGTGGGCGCCTGATTCCTGAAACTCGAAATGTATTCCCATGCTCTCCAGGCGAGCTCCTGACTACTAAACTTGAAATGTATTCCCATGCTCTCCAGGCGGGCTCCTGATTGCTGAACTTGAAATGTATTCCCATGCTCTCCAGGCGGGCTCCTGACTGCTGAACTTGAATTGTATTTCCTGTTCTCCAGGTGGGCTCCTGACTGCTGACTTGAAATGTATTCCCTGTTCTCCAGGTAGGCTCCTGACTGCTGACTTGAATTGTATTCCCTGTTCTCCAGGTGGGATCCTGATTTCAACAAAATAAACTAAACAAAGAAAATTTCTGCCCCAGTTTGGTAGCTGGGCATATATATGAGTGTAAACCGAATCATGTTACCAAATATCAATAAGAACTTGAAAGCTGAAACCTGAACTGTACTCCCTTGCTCTCCAGGTGGGCGCCTGATTGCTGAACTTGAAATGTATTCCTTATTCTCCAGGTGGGCTCCTGACTGCTACTTGAATTGTATTCCCTGTTCTCCAGGTGGGCTCCTGACTGTTGACTTGAATGTATTCCATGTTCTCCAGGTGGGCGCCTGATTTCAACAAAATAAACAAAACAAAGAAAATTTCTGCCCCAGTTTGGTAGCTGGGCATATATGTGAGTGTTAAACTGAATTATTCTACCAACCATTACTAAGAATTTGAAATCTAGGTCCTATTATCCAGGGGGTCCTGACAACTCTTAATTAAACGACAATTATAAATCCAAGGTATTACTTCCGCTGAGTCCTGTTATCTAAGAGGGTCTTAAAACTACATCCTATTATCCAGGAAGGTCCTGACAATTCCTAATTAAACAACAATTTTAAATCTAAGTTATATCTTGTAAAGGTATTATTTTCGCTACATCTTGTTATCTAACAGCAATCTTAAAGCTAGGTCCCATTATTTAGGGGAGGTCTTGACGACTCCTAATTGAATCCTATCTTAAACATGCAAACTTTGAAACCAACTTACATTCCTTCATGCTAAGCTCTGCTATTCATGATTGTTTTGAAATTTAACTAAGCCACATTTTCCAGCAAGGTCCTGAGAGTTTACGGTCAAACCTGTTTGGTGCTTGCTCTTCCCTTACGGAGAGTTCTTCCGAAACAAACGAAATTTTCTGCCCCTGTTTCAATCAAAGGAAAATCTTGTCAGTTTAAAATGGTGGTTAGTTGATGGCATTCTTGTTGAAGG
This sequence comes from Nicotiana attenuata, assembly GCF_001879085.1. NCBI lineage: Eukaryota > Viridiplantae > Streptophyta > Magnoliopsida > Solanales > Solanaceae > Nicotiana > Nicotiana attenuata. The sequence continues at coordinate 82,327 of NW_017674584.1, forward strand.
TGTCTCCGCTGCCATGTTTTGTTTTGACCTGCTTCCCCGAATTAGCCCTGAACCGCTTGACTTTCTGACTGACTTTCAAACCCCCATGACTTTTGACGACCCGAGTGTTCTATACCCATACTGTTGTTTTACACCTCTGACCCCTTTATCTGAACTTTTGCACCTCCCATGACATTACCAAATCATTCCACCGATGAAACTTCCGGTGATTCCTTGTATCCCACTTTACATCATGCTATCTTTGGTATGTTCTGGCCACACTGTGCTTTGCAATTTTGGAAATTGGTAGTGAGCTTTGAAATCCTTTCTTATTCGCTTTGAGCGAGACTGACATTGGAACATCTTAGAGAAACAAAACCCCAAAAGAAATGAAATGCAATGACCTTGAGAGTTAAGGATAAAGAAAATCCAAAACTGGACGACTTGCTAAAAAGAAAAAGGAAAGAGACTTACTGAGTGGAACAGCTGGTACCATTGATCATGACATGCATTTCGGACTAATCGGCCCAATCTGTCCAACCAATCAACTTTCAGTTGCCATACTTTGTTGCCCCGGAATTCCATATCCTGATTTCTTCACCCAAACCTTAACCTTGTTCATCCTGCGGTGCCCTGAAAGGTTTTCACCAACATAGCTCTCTCATTTGTTCATCTCTCAACTCACTTTCGCCTCAAGGTGCCCGTGAGGGTTTTCACCAATAAGACTCTCTCATTTTTCATTTCTCTCAGCTCCCATCGCCTTACGGTGCCCGTGAGGGTTTTCACCAATAAAACTCTCTCATTTTCATTATCTTCCTGCTTAGACCAGAGTGTTGCCCCTGAAATGAATCACCTCTACTTGCTTGACTTGGCATTTCTCGAAGATTGATCAGAAGGTCTTTCTTTGGACCGTAATGTGGGCTTTTGGATAGGGTTAGAAAGAAAGGGTATTAAAGGCTCAAAACAATTCAACATGGGTTCAAAAATTACAACTTTTCGGAATCCGATTTCTTACAACAACCACAACTTCTGCCCCAGTTTCTTGCTTGAGGACTTTTGGATTTTTATTTTGATGGGACCGAACCGTGAGGCTGCCTACGTATCCTTAAAAGGAATCAGGTCGAACGTAGTTCATGTCATAGAAATTACTTTGTTGTTGTGATTTTCTCTTATCTCTTTCTTTTCTCTCTCTCTTTTTCTTTCCTTTTCTTTTGTTGTTTTGTTGGTTTTTTTTCTTTTTCTCTTTTTTTTTCTTTTTCTCTTTTCCTTTTCTTCTTTTTTTTTCTTTTCTCTTTTCAGTCTTTTCTTTTCTCTCTTTTTCCTTTACTTATCTTTTATGCTTGTGTTTCTGATCTCTGCTACTGATTCTGAAAGAGGGGTATGAAAGAAAATAAATAAGGCTCAAAGGGGTAACAAAGGATAAAGTGTTTAGATAGCAGAACAAAATGCCTTCGTCATTCCAATCCTCAAAACATGCCAGTACAAACAAATACAATTAAACCAAAGAAAATCATACATAATATCTCAGGACCGCATCGGAATTGATGGTCATTTCAACACACTTGCCTTCTATGTCTGTTAAATACAAAGCACCATTGGACAACACTCTTGTCACGGTGAATCGCCCCTGCCAATTTGGGGCAAACTTGCCTTTGGCCTCAGCCTGATGCGGAAGAATACGTCTCAACACTTGCTGATCCACTTCAAACTCCCGTGGACGCACCTTCTTATTATATGCTCTTGCCATTCTCTATTGATACAATTGGCCATGACATACTGCTGCCAATCTTTTCTCATCGATCAAACTCAATTGCTGAGGCGGGTTCTGAACCACTCATCATCATCAATTTCGGCTTCAGCGACAATCCGAAGGGATGGGATTTCAACTTTTCAGAATTAGCTTGGCTTTTAAAACTGGGTCGAAGATTCCTCATGCATGTCATGTCATTGAAACCAGCATAAAAAGAACTGTGTAAGGAAGAAAAGAAAAACAAAAATAAAACTATCAGGAATGATAAAAAAAAGGAAATTGCATTTCATTGAGATCAAAAGATAACAAGGTTTATACATCCAAACGGACGGAACATAGAATCTGAATCACAACCCTGGAATAATCCTGATAAACTGAAAGAAGATCAAAGCAAACTACCAAAACTCCTTCCGGGTAGGGAGAGGAGTAGCTTCCCAATTGTTAATCTTTGCACTTGGCTCGACAAATTGCACATCCGCCTTGCTAGAACCCTCTCCAACTTCCACCATGTTCACATCGTCGAACAACTTCTCGAACCTTTCAATCAACTCTTTATCAAGATCAACCACAGAACTAGGAACTGTTGTTACTGGGCACTTTCCAGCGCCTGGCTTGACAATGACGGGATCTGTGTGGGCACCCTCCACAACTACAACAGGCTTGTTTGCTACCCCAGGTACCACCACTTTTGCTTTTTCCTGTTTTACTACAACCCCGCTTGAGGACTCCTTCTCAACTACCACAACTGGTTTACTGTCTGTCCCTTTCAACTTGATCAACGACTTTCCACTTGTTGACTTTTCACTCGGCCTGACTTCACTGGACCGGATCATCATTACAGTCTGCGAGGGCTTCTTAGGCTCTCCTCCTTTATGCACTATCTCAATCATATTGGTCTCATGATGGGCCAGCAACCGATTCTGGTTGATATTGGGCGCCTCCAGGGCTTGGACCTCGATCCGATTGGTGTCAATGAGCTCTTGAATAGCTGTTTTCAATTGCCAGCATTTCTCTGTGTCATGCCCCGGAGCACCTGAATAATATTCACAACTCACCGAGTGGTCAAGATTTCTCGGGGGAGGATTTGGCAATTTAGGCTCAATCGGATTCAACATACCCAGTTATCTCAACCTGTGGAACAAACTAGTGTAGGACTCTCCCAATGGGGTGAAGGTTTTCTTCTTCTGCAACCTCTAATTCTTAAGTGCTTGATTGGACTGGAAAGCTGGTCTAGGAGGGTTTTGGTAGGCTCGTGGGGGTGGGTAGGCATTCTGTGGAGTTGGGTATGTATTTTGTGGGGCTGGCGCACGCCAATGTGCGTAGGCAGGGGGTTGGCTGTATGCTTGGGCGTGATGGACAGAAAAATGGGGATCTGGCGGTGGGTAGTAGTGTTGTGGCGGGCTATATGGAGTGTGGGGGTAAGTTTGGTGGTGGGGTCGAGGCTGGTTATAGTAAGGTGACTGGCCCCTGGATCCGAACCAAGCTCCTGACTCAATTGTCGCAACATCTTCTTTCTTCTTCTTTCCAAGTACACCCCCAGTACCATTTTAAATGGCCTGGGTGGTTGCCTTAATTGCGGAGTAGCTCATGATTTTATCGGACTTGAGTCCCTCTTCTACCATGCCCCCCATTTTTACGACCTCATTGAAGGACTTTCCTACCGCTGCCACCAAATGACCGAAATAAGTGGGCTCTAAGGCCTGCAAGAAATAGTCAACCATTTCACTTTCTTTTATCGGAGGGTCAACCCTCGCTGCTTGCTCTCTCCAACGGAATCCATACTCTCTAAAACTCTCACCGGGCTTTTTCTCAATCTTCGTCAAGGACAGACGATCTGGAACAATTTCAAGATTGTACTGAAAATGGCAGGCGAATGCTTGGGCTAGATCATCCCATATGTACCACCTGCTATGATCTAGTCGGGTGTACCACTCCAACACTGAGCCACTTAAACTTTGACTGAAATACGCCATCAGTAATTCATCTCTCCCGCCTGCTCCTCTCATCTTGCTACAAAAACCTCTTAGGTGTGCCACTGGATCACCATGCCCGTCATATAAATCAAACTTGGGCATCTTAAACCCTGTAGGTAGTTGAACAACTGGGAACAGACACAGATCTTTATATGCCACGCTTACTTGACCGCAGCCCCTGCATATTCCTGAAAGATTGTTCCAAACTCTTGACTTTCCTAATCATCTCCTCCTGCTCAGGATTCTTAGGTGGCTTTTCAGTTTCTGTCGAGAGATCAAAATGAGGAGTGTAAGAACATGGTTCTGGCACTTTGAAGGTAGGTTCTGGGGGGTAATAATGGTTGTCGTGAGTCTGGAACAGAGGCTCACTGGAAGATCGGTGTAATGCAGCAGGTGGAGGTGCCACAAAAACAGAAGTGATTGGTGGAGGAGGGTATGGGACTTGTTTGGTTTGTGGAGCTGGTAGTGTTTGGGAGGTGGTGCCATATCAATGTGGATAGGTGGGAAAGGCTGGAGATGAGTTCACAGTAGGAGGCTCCTGAGGTTGAGTCAATGGTGGGATATAAGCAGGGTTGGCGGGATAAGCCGATGGTGGATGCCCCTTTGCCCAGGCTTGGTACATTTTAGCCATTTGCTGCTTTAACTTATACATCTCTTCTTTCATTGAATTAACATCCAACTCTTCCACCTCTTTTGACGGATCGACAATACTTGCCTCTAGTTCTTGGTTGGCCATGTTCAGCTTGTCTTTTGACCGGGTGTTGTAGGAGTGAGTTGCCAGAATGCCAATCAACTAACCACTTGCCTGGACTCAATACATCAACAACAACTTTGTTAGCGATTAGGGCTTTAACAGATTGGCAATCACACATTTTGGGGGCACGAATGCACCTAAGCAGTTAACCGTTTCTATTATGCATTTGATCGGTTGCCTACGTCATCCCGGCTTTCTTTATTTCCATTTGCAACTTCTTTTTCTTTTTCTTTTCTTCTTTTCATTCTTGCCTTTACTCTCTTTGTTTTTATCATCTCATTTCTCCCTGTTGTTTTGCCATTGTTTCCTTCTCTCGGTTTCTTATTTTCTCTCTTTTCCTTTCCTTTCCTCTCTTGTTTTCCTCTCTTTTCCTTTTCTTTTTTTTCATTTGGTTACGGTCGAATCCTATGGAGATTGCCTATGTATCATGATCCCGCATGAATCAGACCAAGCGTAGTTCTTGGGGATATAAATGAAAAATAAATAATAAAAAAATTTTGGGATTTTCAATTTTTCATAAAAACAAATGCTTTGATTACAATGACTCAAAAACTAACAGACTTAAAAGAAACTAACAGACTCTGAAAAGATGAAAATACAGACTCAAAAAGAACTAACAGACTCAAAACAAATCTGATGCACTTTTTCTTCTTGGAAGGCAGCTTTTGGTTCTAACTCAATGACCTGCCGACTCAAATCTTCGTCATGTGGGATGGTCTGGTATCGGCCTAACTGACGTAGGACTCTGTGCGGAGCATAAGGCCGGATACTCCGAAGACCCATCAATAGCAGAAAACACTCCTCAACCGACATATAGATTAATTTACCGACCGACAGCCACCCGAACGTCCATTTGATTTTGTTTGCAGTCAAGGATCTCAAGTGGGCATGCCATGCTTTTGTACCCCCGGGGAACTCATAACCCTATACCCGCTTTTCATGTTTTTCGATGCATTCGAGACCAGTCATACCACACTTCAGATATCCCGGGCGATGGCAAAGGTGTTCCTCCATCCACAGTTGTAACAGCATATTGCACCCTTCAAAGAACTTTCCCCCTTCTCGGCAAAGGGTGAGAGCTCGGTAAATATCTGCCAAGATCATCGGCACTATGGTCCCATTTGCTTTTTTCATCATAAAGTCAGCTATCCCCACGAGTCCCAACTCTATATTCTCGTCTTTTCTAGGGCAAATCAAAATACCCAAGAACGCCATTATAAAAGCTAATCCTCTCCGAGCTTCCCACTTGACTTGGTTTCCCGCTTGAGTAAGACCGGTATCTGGCGTCTCGAAGCCACGGGGATCCCCGTAACGTCGGTACAAAAAATAGAAGGTACAGAATCCTTTGACCAAGTTTCCATCTCGGATGTTTCGATTGATGCTTAACAAGTCCAAAAATTTATGAGGGGTTACTGTTCTAGGTGCCACCGGGTATTGCTTTCTAAGATTCCCCTCGAAACCGGCGTAGCCTGCTATCTCTTCCAGTGTAGGAGTTAACTCGAAATCAGCAAAATGGAATACATTATGTGCTGGGTCCCAAAATTATAACAAGGCCTCAATTATGTCCTTTCTCGGCTTAACCTTCAAGAGCCCGATAAGACCACCCAACGCCTTTGTGACAACTTTCCTGCTGTCGTCCCCCAAATCATGCCACCACATGTGTATCTCCAAAGGGATCTCTTCACGGACTGAAAAAGGTTCATTTGATTTGTGCTCATCCTGCACATTTATTAAGGTGATTTTAATTAAAAGAAAACTGTGACTCATTTTGACTCAAGAAGAATAACACCATTTTTCAAAAGTTTATTTCAAACTAAAACCCAGTTTTTGCAAATACGGCCTTTCAGCACTTCGAGAACGAAGATTTTAAGGCTGTGTCGGCTAACCGGCCAAAACGTTGAAAAATGACTAAAGGTGGCTGTTCTTGCAAAAACAGCCTTCCGACGCCCTTTTGAGGGACATTCGGCTATTCTTGACAAGAATGGCATCACCTTACTTATGCATAATAAATTTTTTTTGTTCTTTTGGGCTATTTTTACAAAAAGGGAAGTTGGACCCAATGAGGGTTGCCTATGTATCTCACACCCTGTGAGAATCAAACTGGCGTAGTTCGGGCAAATAAAACAAAACCAACTATTTTTGAAAACAAAACCTTTTCTTCTTTGTTTTTTTGTTCATTTTTCTCAAAAATTCGGGAGAGTTTCAGTACCATTTGGACATTGGTTTCTCTCTTTCAAAATAGGTGATTAACTCATAACCCTTACACTGCTATTTTCTTTTTCAAATTTTCTCCCATCACTCAAAAGCCGGTCAGCATGCAAACCTGAAGCAAATAAATGCACAAGTAGCATGTAAAATATGCATCAGGATGGTCTGTTATTTTGGGTACACCTGTCCTAGACGGACCCAACCCCTGTGTTGAGTCCCCTAAGTCAAATGTACGTGATGCAACAAATGCTCCTACTAGGGATCCGGTATGAGGTTGAGTTATTCTAGGTTTAAAACATGGGTTTATTGTTCTAGACCTGGCTTACCCGAGCGGACAACTCGAGCCGGGGGGGGGGGGGGGGGGGACAGCGTACCGGGAATATAGAAGCTTCGCCGGCTTTGCAACTTATCTGAACCTCGTTCTAAAATTTGGGATATGACTCTAACAGAAAAGAAGTCACACGAAGTGCACACTCCTTCGTGATTTAGAAGACTCATAGAGAAGAAGGGTTTCGTAACAGTTTATATACAGTTCACAGAATATCAAAGCGGTAAAAGCAACACTTAGCACATTAGGCCCAAACATGTAACAAAATCAAATAATAAATAAAGCTAACTATAACAATTCATCTAAGCTCGAATTCTGAACCCTGAACAAAAAGTTCTGGGTTCTTTTCCCCAGCAGAGTCGCCAGAGCTGTCACACCTCCTTTTTCACTACCCCCCGGAAAAGGTATAATAAAGGGAGTTATTTCCAACTTGAGGTGACAATCGAAACGGGATTGTTTATTAAGAGATTCAGAGTCGCCACTTGGGAGATTTATGGTGTCCCAAGTCACCGGTTCAAATCCCGAATCGAGGAAAGGATTGACTCTGTATTACAGTCCGCGAACCAAAAATCCGGGTAAGGAATTCTGTTAACCCGGGAGAAGGGGTTAGGCATTCCCGAGTTCCGTGGTTCTAGCACGGTCGCTCAACTGTTATTATTGGCATAATTATCTGATTTTAAAACAATTTTAAACCTATGGGTATTATTACTTTTAACTGCTTTATTTATTTTTTAAAAGAAGATTTTTACGTTGTCTAAAATATGTCTTTGGATCACGTCACATGAAATGCACCCGTAATCCGAAAAATATTTTATTCAACATCATAAGGATTTGGATTTGGGTCACATGAAATGCACACCCGAGTTTAGGAAGGTAATATTATTAAAGCACGCGCCTAAAGCAACTACGCGTTTTAGCTTTGCGAGGGCCATGAAATTTTGCTAAATGGCGCGCCTCGAATTCTAAGGTTGAGTTTAAAATTAATTAAAACGAGGGCCACGCAATTGTCATTTTTGTTCGGCATGGCGCACCTCAAATTATTCTACTTAAAATGTCTCTAAACTAATTAAATTTTTTCTAAATGGCTTACAAGAAGATGTTAATTATTTAAAGCGAATGGGCTTCAATTTAGCTCCCAAACGAAATAATGTTTTAAAAAAAAATGAAGGGAAGTGTAGAATAATACAGTGGTTGTTTGGGCCAACTAGATTTGTTCCACCACCCCTGGAGCATAACCGAAAACTTGAAGCAAAACTTGGGGTTCAATTCATAAGCTCAAGGTGGAGACAGATAATGGTTCACGTCGAGCCGCGGCGTTAAATCAGGCATTTGTTGGGAGGCACCCGACTTTATTGCTTCCTTTTTTTTAAACTTTACTTAATTTTTTTTATTGTATTACTTTTCTAGTGTCATTTTTTATTTTCTAGGAGCATGGGAAGCAAAGCGATTGGAAGAAAGCAAAAGCAAGTGAGACGATTCGAACTAAGTGTGAGGTGCCCGCACAAAGAACTAAGTCTGGGAGAAGTCTGAGTACCCCATGAGCAGCTAATGCTTCGGCCTTTGGCCTACCAGGGAGCTTCTTTTACTCTTTTGTATTTTTGGATGTGCATTGGGGACAATGCACTATTTTAAGTGTGGGNCAGGCGTCCATATGCACACAAAGAGGACAATGGGTTCGTTTGAAGCCCAAATGAACGAGTGCTACAATACAACACTGCCCCTTTAGGAATATTGGGCCACAAGCTGTAGCCCAATTTTGTGATTCAACAAACACTGACAATTATAACCAAACTGCTTCAAAATATTTCAGAAAATTAAAACTAAAATTAATTATCCCTAACTTTAAACAACAGTATTGCATGGTAAGCTAAATACTCCCTGAATTGAAAGTTTTCACTCTAACCTATACTTGCTATTTCGGTAGGCATGAATCAACAATAAACATCAAAACACATACTAGCTTCAAACATAAACATGCATGAATTAATTAAATCCCACAATTCCAACATCCCTATTCCAAATATGTTGCACCAGTACCAGTACCAAACTTCTTCATATCAGATCCTAGTTCCAAACTAAAAAAAACCAACTAAGATATTCAAGTAGTCCATCTTTATAACATATTTAACAGTCCATGAACATATGAGTCATCGTTTACTATTACAGGACCCTGAATCTAAGCATCTATTCCACACGATCAATAAATTTGAATCATGGAGATTGAACAATTAAACCAATACAAGGAAACTAAGCTACTATAAAATATGGTAAACCAAAGAACTATGGTAACAAAATCTATCACATTGCAGCTGGAGCTAATACATCCACTTGAATTCAAACTCATGAAATTGGATTTTTACATAGATTCAATCAGGTTCAGACTTGTAACAAGGCATTGGTTAACCATAGTTCAAGGAAAAATACCTGGAAATAAGAGTATAAAGGGGTCAGATTCAGCAGTTGCAATCAACAATATCCATGAACAGAAATAAAACCAAGGAGATGGCCTTAATCCAAAATTGATGCTCAATAACCAAAGTCTACAACCACACTTCAAACCAAGCCTTTAACAAAACCCTGATTCAACTT
>NW_017674585.1:0-4068 GCF_001879085.1 Nicotiana attenuata
TTTGCACAAACAGCCTCCACCTTGACACCATCAGCCCAATAAATCCAATTAATGAATTGAACAAATAGCCACATATATGTATAGTGGCTATTCGTACAATCCAGTATTGTCACCTCTTCTAAAAAGCCCAAATCTTCATCTGACCTTTTCTTACTAACAGCCCAAAAAAACACCCTCTTGCATTGATAGCCACCGCCCATCCAATTGAAATTGCTTGAATAGCCAATTTCAATTATTTCCATGTTAAATTGCACCTGTAGGCTAACTTTTACCCACTTGTTTACACTACACGTGTATATCTCTTTCGGACATCCATATATCATATACACCCCCCATTTCCTTATACACCGCCTACCTCTCTCACCAACCATTTCAGATCCCCAATTCATTTCATCTCTCCACAGTCTCCCCACCTCCTCCTGAAGCTCACCTAGGTAATATCGATTCTCTCTCTCTTTGTTTTGTACGTTTTCCTTTTCATCCTTGCTCCAATCGATACTGCTCACTCCATTTTTTGTTTGCATCTTCATGCATATACCTGGATCCGTACTGTCACTGAAGATTGTACTCCTTTTGCCCATCCGCTTCTGCCTGTAGCTCATATAGGTATCATCGATTTCCCTTATCTTCTCTTCCACACCCATTGTGTCTTCTTTATTTTTGTACCAAATTTCCTTATGTACTCTATTTCTGGTTTGATTGTTATTGCATGTACCTGAATCGAGGTGCTTCATGCTGGTGAAATGGCTTTGCTCCTGGAAATTGACCCTCCTATCTGCTGCGATTGTTCTAGATGCCATATGCTGCCAAGAACCCTTTGAAAAGCTGTTGATCTGTGAATCGCCCTGCTGTGCATTAGTGGGATTATATGTGACTGCTTCACACAAGTTTGTAATCTCACTAACTTTGTAGAATGCTATGAAAGTAGCCTCTGTATGTAATTCCTTGAGTTTCCTTTTCTCCTCAGCTATTCTCTTATTTATGTGCATCATCCAGTTAAATTGTCTCAAATTGAGAACTTTACTGTCTGCAACCTGTGCTTCGAAGTGACCCCATATCTGTGCTTGCTTGTCTTTTGTATCTGTTGGTATTGTGTTTCTTTTATGAATATTGTATCCTGGTATTTTGTTTGGTGTTTTGTTCCCTGCTATCTTGCTATAATCTAGGTTTAATTTCACCCCGGTGGACTGAGTACATTGTACTAATACCACCACCTGGAGCTTCGTTAAACCATAGAGTATAGATATGATTGCTAGAGTTGTAACACACCACATATATGCTTGCTTTTCTTCTGCTGTAGCTTGTGTTATTTGATTTCTGTGCATGTGGAATCTTGCTCTAGGATAGTTTGATGTATTACTCCCACATTGTATTGTGCCTTCCCTTGAATTCCTCTTCTTGGATTGAGTACAAAGTACTAATACCACCAAGTAAGATTTGTTCAAGGGACAGACCAAAACCTCCTCCCTAAGGATTTGGATATAATATCTGCCAAACTGTTGGGTATTCCAATGTCTGATTCTGATGTTTTCTTCATATGCCTGATTCCCTGTATCCCATATCCCATCTTGTTTATGGTAGTGCCCAATTCTCTTAAACATTCTGGGCAGTTTCCTTGATTGTAGTACCATTTTGTTGTCTCTTTTATTGAGCAGTTTACAAGTATGTGAACCTTTCAATTGTACTGCTCCATTCTGCCCACTTCTTCTAAGCATTCTCCTGCTGCCTTGCCAAGCCATTGTACTAGTGCCTATATGTAATATCCCTCCACCGTAATGAGTGCTGAGCACTAATACCACCAGCTGAAGGTCAATTGACATATAAATCACCTGTACAATCAATATACCTCCAAAACAACAAAACATGTTAGTGAAAAAACTCACCACATTCTCCTCCAACAGGATTTGAATATGGTGATCTGGTGTTGAGCTTTTGCCAAACTCCTTTCCCTTTGAACTTTCTTTCCCCTCCTTTTCTATGTCCTTGAAATAGCTACTCGAATATATGGACATTGTAGCTTGTCTGAGTTAACTATTCTTCTTCCTTGAACATCTAGATCCTCAAAACCTTGACATTCCAATTCTCCTACATCCAAGGCATAGTTTGCAATGTAATCAGCTAATTTGTTACCCTCTCTGAAAGTGTGAGCTATTCTGACATTTGCACTTCTCATAAGGTCTCTAATATCATCAATCACTGTACTTAGTATCCATGGTGGTTTCCATTCCCCAGTTATGACATTCTTCAGGAGCATAGAATCTGTGTGTATATCTATTAACACATATCCATGCTGTATACAGTAATTTAATGCTTCAAAAATTGCCTTTGCTTCTGCAGTAGTGTTTGTCCCTTCTGAGATTTCCTTGCCATATGCATACAGAACATCACCCTGTTCATCTCTTACCACAAATGCAATTGAACTCCTACCTGGATTACTCCTTGCAGCTCCATCTGTATTCACTTTAATCCATCCTGGATCAGGGAATTCCCACATCACCTTAGTGAATTGAGATCAGGGGTATATTGCTCCATCAACTTAATCATGTCTGGCCACCTATTAGATACCTGTTTCATTCCTGGCTTCCTTATTCTGATGAGTGACTGTAGTGTAGTGGATATCTGATATACAACTCTGTTAATGGTGACTGCCTCCCCATACTTGTAACTGTTTCTTCTCTTCCAAAGTTCCCAAACTATAATAGATGGCAAGGCCTGCATAATTGGTTTCAGTCTTGGAATAACATCTGCAGACCAGCATTTAATAATAGCTTGATGCAATGTGAGTCCCTCTGTGGCTATACCTGCATGACCAAGGAAATATTTCCACACTTTCTTTGCTGCATATGAAGTGAAAAACAGATGCTGAGTAGTTTCCTCCCTTGGTTCTGCACAACACCAGCATTTTGATGCCATTAAATAGCCCAACCTTTTGAAAAAATCATCTAATGGCAACTTATTTCTCCACACCTTCCACATAAAAAAAGCAATTTTAAAGGGTAGCCCCTTTATCCATATGTTCTTGTATGCTGTCATAGGCTCAGCTCTTTTTCTCAAGTAATCCCAAGCTGTTTTTACAGAGAAATATCCTTTAGGTTCCAGCATCCAGTTAGACACATCAAGTACTCCATGTGCTGTAGGTGGCTTAATGTTTTGATGTATATGTTCTGCATATTCCTCTGGTAAAGCCTCATACAGTCTTTCTGCATTCCATGTATCTCCTTCTACCACATCCCAAACATTGTGTATAGATTCATCAATACCAAATTCCTGTGGAACCAAGAAGTATAGTGCCCCTAAACCAGTCCAGTTATCATACCAAAATAAAGAGGAACCCATTCTTGGATGCCATATAATCTGATGTTCTATCAAATCTCTACACTCTAACATTTTTCTCCACACATGAGACCCTTCTCTCCATGGTACAATCACTGAATTTAGCTTTTTACAATATTTCTGACTCATGAAGGAACTCCAAAGGCTAGGCTTAGTTCTATAATTCCACCATAACTTGCAAAATAGGGCTGTTGCTACATCATGAAGAGACCTAAACCCAATCCCCCCTTCTTCTTGTGGCATACATAAAGTAGACCAAGATGCCCAATGTCTGTTACTGCCTGTAATTGAACTACTCCAAAAAAATTGGGCAAATATTTTATGAATCCTATTGATCACATAAGCAGGAGGGTTGACAGCTGATAATAAATGAATTGGCATGCTCTGCAACACATGAGCAATAAGTACTGCTCTGCCCCCTATTGATAACATTTTACCTTTCCATGATTGTAGTCTGTCCAGTACCTTGGTAATCATGGGTTGGTAGTATTCCATCTTCCTCCTTGAGTAGAATATAGGGCACCCTAGATATATTATAGGAAACTCTTGCCTCTTTATTCCTGTGACCTGCTCCACTTTATCTGCTACTTCAGCATCTGTCAAATGATGTAAGTATACAGCTGACTTTGCCTTGTTGACCAACTGCCCTGAAGCTGATTCATATGCATCAAGAACCTCCATGATGAGCCTAAGTGATGTAGCATCAGATGATGAAAAAGATAATACTATCATCTG
>NW_017674585.1:9522-15566 GCF_001879085.1 Nicotiana attenuata
TCTTGCATGTTCCTGGATCCTTGTGCTTCGTGTTGGAGAGGTGAAGATGTAATTCAAAAAGCTCCTGTTTAGCTGCAGCTGGTCTGAAAACCCTAAGTTGCCAATCTTCAGAGATACCATCTACCACACCCTGCTGTACCCAATCTGAATTGCCTGTGAGAGCTTCAATCGCGTTTGTACTCTCCCCTCCCTTATAGTTTGGTTTAAAATCAAAGACTGAATGTATTTCATTTCTGTATCCCTTGTTCTTATTTATTTCCTTTTCGTTTTGCTTCATCCAGTTAATCTCACTAAAACTAGTGATTTTACTGTCTGCAAACTGTACACTTATAAGCCCAAAAAACTGTGCATGCTTGTTTTTTATTTCTGACAGAATTGTCCTGTTTATGAAACCTGCAATCTTGTATGCTGACTTGCAATTGATCTTCTTTGCAACCAGTCTATATTCTAGATTTAATTTAACTCCGGTGGGTTGAGTACATAGTACTAATACCACCACCTGGAGCCTCCTCAAACCATAGATTATAGATATGATTGCTATGACTGTTAAAAACCACTTATATGCTTGTTCTTCTATCAACATATTTATCAGTATTTTGATATCCATTTGTGCTTGCTGTTGGTGATACTTTGCAAAAGTTTATCCTTGTGCTATTGTTTAGATGTAATTTAAGTCCTTTGGAATGAATGCATAGCATTAATACCACCAAATAAACCTCCATTACACCATAAAACAATAACAAAATCCACTTACCTGTATACCAACAGATTAATTGAGCTTTCATCTGGAACATTGAATAATCTCTGATCTTTATGTCTTCTTTCCAAAGGATTTGGACATTGCATGACTTCATGTATGTATTTCTATGAAATTTCCCATATGAATTGGTTCCCTCTTTTACAAATGCATCATCCATCTGACTTCCTATGAATTGGAAGTCCAATGTCTGCAATCTATGTGTTTGTGTATTGTTCCTTCTTCTGTTTGTGTGACTAAGTGTTATCTTTTGTAACAGACAACACTTCCATGATTCTGCCACTATCTCCTTGAGTGCCTTTTGTACTAACCTATATTCTATACTTAAATCTACCCAAATGGAATGAGTACTAAGTACTAATACCACCATCTTAGGTTTCATTATAGTATAGAATATAGATAGTATAACTGTACCTGCAAAAAAGACAAACAGATTAGTAATAAAAACTTCACTCATACTCTCCTCTATCCAGATTTGAGTATGAGTGATGCAATAAATAACCCCTGTTTCTAATTCACCCCAAGCCTCCTTTTCTTCTGCTAACTTCTTGCAACTCTTACTCTCAGAACAGGGCATTGCATCTTATCTTCATTCACCAATCTTCTACCTTGACTATCCAGGTCCCAAAAACCATAACATTCCATTTCTCCCTCATCCAATGCATAATTTGCTAAGTAATCTGCTAAATGATTTCCTTCCCTGAATGTATGTGATACTCTGAAATTAAATTCCCCTTTCAATCTCTGTATTTCCTCTATCTGATCAACAATACTCCAGGGGGGCTTCCATAATCCATCAATTATGTTTTTCAAAAGTAAAGAGTCAGTCTGCAACCAAATCTGACTGAAGTTCATTGCTCTACACATTCTCAAGGCCTCCAGAATTGCTGCTGCCTCAGCTTCAGTGTTTGTACCCTCTCTGATCTCCTTTCCCAATGCATATTTTACCTCTCCTGCTTCATCTCTCAAACAGAAACCTATAGAACTTCTCCCAGGATTACCTCTACTTGCTCCATCAGTGTTTACCTTTATCCAACCAGCTTGTGGAAATTCCCATATCACCTTCTCATGCTTTAGTATTGGTGTATATTGCTCCAGTAATTGTAATATTTCTGACCAGTTGTGTGGTACCTGTAAACCTGGCTTCCTTAATTGCACCAACTTTTGCAGAGTAGATGAGACTTGATAGATTACCCTGCTTACTGACACAGCAGTCCCATATTTCAAAGAATTTCTCCTCTTCCATAGCTCCCAAACAATACATGCTGGCAAAGCTTGCATTATTGGCTTCAATCTAGGAATTACTTTAGCCATCCAGCATTTTGTGATTGCCTGGTGTAAAGATATGCCTTCCACTGCAATTCCTGCCCTCCTAAGAAAATATCTCCATACAATTCTAGCTGCATTAGATGAGAAAAATAAGTGAACCAGTGATTCCTCCTTAGGCTCAGCACAACACCAACATTTTGATGGCATGAAATACCCTAGTCTTCTCATAAAATCATCTAAAGGTAGTTTGGCTTTCCACACCTTCCACATAAAGAAAGAAATCTTGAAAGGCAACCCTTTTACCCAAATCTTATTATAGGCAATGCTAGGATTATTTCTTCTTCTCAGATATTCCCATGCTGATTTAACAGAAAAGTTTCCTCTTGTTTCAAGCATCCAAAATGGTTTGTCTAATTCACTGTGTTCCATGGGTGGCTTAATGTTTTGTACAATATGTTGTGCTAACTCTGCTGGTAGGATCTCATATAATCTCTCCACATTCCATCTTCCAACTTGCACCAGTTCATTAACATTCTGAATATCCTCATCTATAGCAAAATTTGGAGGGAGTTGAAAGTATAATGCTCCCAATTCAGTCCAGTTATCATACCAAAATAAAGCAGATCCCATCCTCAACTTCCAGTATATTTGGTGTTCAATCAAGTCCCTGCATTCCAACATCTTTCTCCACACATGTGATCCATCTCTCCATGGTACTATGACTGCATTAAGCTTCTTACAGTACTTCTGACTCATGAAGGAACTCCACAGACTAGGTTTTGTTCTGAAATTCCACCATAATTTACAAAATAAAGCCTTAGAAACATCATGCAAAGATCTAAAAGCTATACCTCCTTCCTCATAAGGCATACAAAGATTAGTCCATGAAGCCCAATGTCTAGAATTTCCCCCCACATTGCTACTCCAAAAGAATCTTGCAAAAATTTTGTGCAATCTGTTGATGACATAGTTTGGAGGATTCACTGCTGACAAAAGATGAACAGGCATACTCTGAAGCACATTGTTAATTAGTACAGCCCTACCACCTATTGAAAGTAATTTGCCTTTCCAAGATTGAAGCCTATCCATGACCTTAGTGATCAAACCTTCATAATAATCCATTCTCCTTCTTGCATAAAAAATTGGACAGCCTAAGTAGGTGAAGGGGAAATCTTGCTTTCCTATACCTGTGATCCTTTCCACCTTGCTAATCACTTCAGGATCTGTTAAGTGATGCATGTATATGGCAGATTTAGCCTTATTTACTAATTGCCCAGAAGCTGCCTCATATGCATGTAAAATTTCCATGACAAGCCTCAAAGAAGTGTCATCAGAGGAACAGAAAATTATAGTGTCATCAGCATAAGATAGGTGATTTATTTTTGGACTCCACTTTGGTAAACCAAATCCACAGAAGTATAGATTATAATGTAGAGCATTCAGGCCTCTTGATAATGCTTCAGCAGCTAGAATGAACAATGTAGGTGACAAAGGATCACCTTGCTTAACTCCCCTTGTAGAATTGAAAAAACCTTTTGGTTGACCATTAATAAGGATAGAATACCAATTGTTTCTAACCAAATCAAAGATTAAACCAATAAAAGCTTCTGAGAAACCCAGTTGCCTCAGCATTTTGGTCAGGAAAAGCCATGATAATCTATCATATGCTTTTGCCATATCAAGCTTAATGACCACATTTGGACCTGCTTTAGTTCTAAGCCTTATGTCAGTGATGATTTCTTGAGTTAAAAGAACATTCTCTATTATACTTCTTCCTTTCACAAAACCTGTCTGTTCTTCTGAAATCAAATTAGGTAACATTTCAACTATTCTCTCATGAATCACTCTGGAAAAAATCTTATTCACAAAATTGCTGAGACTGATAGGTCTCATATCTGCAAAAGTCTGAACCTCCTTCTTTTTTGGTAATAATACCAAATTGGTGTGAGTCACACTTTTAGGAAGCTGCTGCCCACAGAAGAATGCTTTCACCATTTCAACCACATCAGCTTCAATTATATCCCAGCATTTATGATAAAAGGCCCCTGTGAATCCATCAGGGCCACCTGCAGAGTCCCCATTCAGCCCCATAACTGCTCTCTTTACTTCCTGTGCTGTAGGTAATGCCATCAACCTCTCATTTTGTTCAAGAGTAACCATAGAGGGAACATAATTAAGAATACTAAAGTCAGTAGGAACTGAACTTTCTGTAAATTGCTCCTTATAAAAATTTACTGCCTCTTCTGCAATTAGCTCTTCATCTTCTATCCAGTTACCTCTACTGTTTTGAATTCTATTAAGTTTCAATCTCTTCCTTCTCCCCTTAACTTGAGCATGGAAAAATTTAGTGTTTCTGTCACCATCCTTAAACCACATCATGCCTGATTTTTGCCTCCAAAATTCCTCCTCCAAAGACAGATACTTGATCATTTCAGCTTGAACTTTATGCAATCTTTGTCTGTTCAGCTGAGTAGGATTGACTTCAAATTGCCTTTCATGGACCAATACTACCTCCTCTAAACTTGCAATCTTCTGAAATAAATCACCATAAGTAGCTCTACTCCAGACTGAAAGTGCCTTTTTGAGTTTTTTCAATTTGAAATTGAAAATTACAAATGGATTAGCACTAAAATCTGCAGACCAGTTCTCCTTCACTACATCTAAGAAAGATTCCTGCTTTGTCCAAAAATTAAGAAATCTGAATGATTTCTTAATGGGAGGGGATTCAATGTCACATTTTAACAACAATGGACAGTGATCAGAGCCTGTTTTTGATAAATGAGTCACCTCTAAGCCAGGAAAAGATTGCTGTAATTCCATGTTACCCAAACATCTATCTAACCTTTTAAAAATACAATCCTCCTCTGATCTTCCATTCCACCAGGTGTAAATACTTCCTTTAAATCCCAAGTCAGTCAGGTTGCAGGTGTTAATACAATGCCTGAAGTCATCAACTTCATTGATGTGTACAGGTAAACCACCAAACTTCTCCTCCTCATCCCAAATCACATTAAAGTCACCTCCAACAAGCCATGGAGCTGACATATCTCTAGCCATAGCATACAAAGAGTCCCATAATTCAATTCTCTCTATTGCATCACATTTGGCATATACCAAAGTCAGAATTAGTTCCACCTGAGTTTCTGTGTGCAACAATCTTAAAGTCAGTTGCTGAACCATATTGTATAATATTGTCACTTCAAAAACCTCATCTATGAGAGCCCAGATTTTGTTTGAAATATTAACCACTGCCTGTGACAATCCAATTCTTCTTCTATACATCTCAAGTTTTCCTGCTTGCTGCATAGGCTCTAAAATCCCTATGAATTCAAAGTGATGTTGTCTATGCATTGTAATCAGTCTTTCAAAGGCCTGTTTAGTGTTGACAGACCTCACATTCCAAATGATGGCATCCATATCAGAGATTTTGATTTTTGGACAAAGTTCTCCTTGTTTGTACACCTCCTGCTTGAACAGTTGATGTCTCCTTTGATTGCTTCCTTCTACCCTTAGCTGCAGATTTGACTTGATCTATTTGTCTTGGTGATAAATCCCCTTGCCTAGCTACATTTAGAAAATTCTGTGCAGTGGATTCCTCATCCATATCAGTGCATGTTTCCCCATCTTTTTCACCTATCTTTTTTCCTTTATCTGTAGCTATCATACTAGTAACCTGAATGTTAGGAATTATTTCATGATCAGACTGTTTTTTGTCCAGCTTGACCACTACATGAGCTGATCTATTGTTATCCTTTTCTGCTTTTTCACCTATAATTGTAACCTCATTGTCCTTTTCCTCCTCTGTTTTTTGTTCTGTTCCCCCTGGATCTGTGATATTGATATTCACTTCATTTGCTGTTTCCACCTCTGCATTTGCACCAGCATGTGGACTAATTGGTTCCTCCTGTTCATTTGAGTCAATAGTTTTGCCTCCTTCTTGATGTATTGTTACTTCAACTTCCTGTCTATTTGTCTCTGCTTCATGTTGTACATTAACCTTGTTGTCTTGTTCCACATT
>NW_017674585.1:16457-36169 GCF_001879085.1 Nicotiana attenuata
TGCCAATTCTTTACCCTGCACATCCCCTGATCCTGCTTCTTCCAATGCTGCAAACTTATTTGATGTCTGCACCTGTTTACTGTTGGGAACTACTGACTTCTTCTGTTGTACTGGTACCATTTCTTGGCCACTTTTAAACACTCCCTCAGTCAGATTTTCTTTTGGTTTTCCTCTACTGTCCCTTACCTCTTTCCATTGAGTACTTGAATTTCCAACAACCTTTCCACTTGATAGATCATTAACGGGGCTGATCCTCTACCTTGCTGATTATTAACTCCCTTTTCCACTGTTGTATTAACCTTATGTTCTGCAATATTACTTACCATTAGTTCAGGATGTATCCTCCAGCATTCCACCATGTCATGTCCTTGCAACTTGCACTCCTTACAATACTTTGGAAGGTAGTCATACTTTATAGTTACCCATTCAGTTCTTACCTCTCTTGAAGCCTCATTCACTATGTCCATTCTAACCTTCTTAGGAAGGTCAGCCAAAAGATCAACCAACACTTTCACACGAGCACAACTGGGCCTTGTTTTGTTCACAGTAGCCAAGTCAAGATGAAGTGGCTTACCAACTGCAGAAGCTAAAGAAAACAAGCATTCTTTCACAAAGTATGTTGGCAATAGATTAGGGAATGATATCCAAGCCATTACTTTAGGTGTCTCCTCTCCAACTTTAAATTTTGCATCATAAATAAGGGTTCTCAACTGATATTCATCACCACGCTTATCCTTAACATAATAAACGCCTTTTGATGAAAAATCAACAAAGTCTTGCCATAGTGTCAATCTAACCAATATGTGCCTATCTCTTAAGTAGCCAATATTACATTCACCTTTAATACCACATTGCATGGGAACAATGCGACGAAGTTCATTAAGATCTGGCCATCCATATGAAAACTTGCATACAACTGCGTATTGTAATCCCTCGATCACGTTCATGCGATCAACTTCTGCTTCTGTAAAGCAAACTGTTGGTTGGCCTTGAAAGAAAGTGGCTCGCCTAAGTGCAATTGGTTCTACTGCTGTTGATCGATCTTGCATGGCAGCATTACTCGACGTGGGCTTAACTGCTTTAGCATAGTTCATAGTTTGTGGGTCGTTTGCGGTTGTTGAGGGCTGGGAATTTTTATTACTGGTTGTAGGAGGTTGGGAAGTATTGGGAGGGGGCTGACCAGCCGGAGTAACAGGCTGGCCGCCGGCCGGCGAGGCCATGGCAGCAGTGCGTATGCTTTCTCTCTCTAAAAATCGCCCGCTTTCTAGAGAGAAGGCAGAGCAAAAAGCTTGGGTTTTGGGTTTTTTTTTTTAAGCAATCCGCTAGGCATGGGTTTTTTTTTTTTTTTTTATCAATCCACTAGGCATAGCCTAGGGCTAGTATTTATTTATAAATAGAAGAAAACAAACAAGCACAATGTCATGAAATCCTAACGGATGTACGAGAAGGAAATAAAAATCTACATAAGACCTATTATCAATATTGAGCATTATACTCAAAATTGATATCACAAAAATTCTACTCAAAATTGCATCAAAACTAGTCCAAGAAAATAAATGACAGCAGCCCACTCCCCAAAGAAGGAGACACGTCCAGCCCAAAAGAACACATAGGATTTGCATCGATAGCCTCCAGATTGCACCTCCATCCCAAACGCATGAATTGCAGCAATAGCCACTGTTGCAAATTGCAATAAGCAACAGTGCGTGAGTGCTACTGATTTGCACCAACAGCCTTCCCTGTAACAGCCCAATTAACATAGCTACTGGTTTGCAGAAATAGCCACAAGTTACTCCAAAGTCCCCGATCTCCTGAATTTGAAAATTAACCACATTGCTATATGCAGGCCCAATTCCACCTTTAGTTGTCCACAGCCCAAAGCAGTAGTGATACCGGTTTGCATGAGTAGCCCCAATAAGCCCAAAGTACGCATATTTGCAAATATAACCCCTGCACTCTCATTTCCTAATCTACGCGTGTATCCCACTATACAACCCTTTATTACACTTAATGTCCCATTTGTATCTTCTTGTCGCTTCATTTCCACCTGTTTCCGCCCTAGGTAATATCGACCTCCTCTCTCTTCCTTCTCTCTAATGACTTCTTCATTTTTGTTCAAATCAAATCGACTAACTCCATTTTTTATGTGAATCTTCTTGTATGTACCTGAATCAATGGTGTTGGAGGACTGAAGATGGACCTCACAAAGCTCCTGTTTAACTGCAGCTGCTCTGAAGAACCGATGTTGCCATACTTCAAACATCATCAACCACACCCTTCTGCACCTCAGTGGAGTTGCCTGTGAGAACTTCAATCGATTTTGTACTCTCCCTCCCCGGTAGATTGCTGTAATAGAAAAACCTGGATGTATTTCCTTGTTGTAGCCCTTCTCCTTCTCTATTTCCTTATCCTTTTGCATCATCCAGTTAAAATCACTATAATTGATGATTTTACTGTCTGCAAAATGTGCAAATAAAAGCCCTAAAAGCTGTGCATGCTTGTTCTGTATGTCTGACAGTGATGTCATGTTTGTACAAAAAAATCCTGTAATCTTGTACGATATCTTGCAATTGCTCTTCTTTGCAACCCCTCTATACTCTAGATTTAATTTAACTCCGGTGGATTGAGTACCTAGTACTAATACCACCACCTGGAGCTTCCTTAAACCTAAGAGTCTAGATATGATTGCTATAACTGTGACAAACCACATATATGCTTGCTTTGCTTGTGCTGTAATTGTTGCTGTTTGATTATGTTGTACTATGTCTTCCCTTGCCTTCCTCCCCTTGGATTGAGTATAACATACTAATACCACCAAGTAAGATTTGTTCAAGGGAATGACCTGGTAACACAGATGCATCATCCAGCTGAGGTTTGCTAGGATGAAACTTCTGCTGTCTGCATTCTGTGTACAAATATGACCACATGTGTTTGCTTGTTTTTCTTTTATGTGCCTTGATATTGATTTTCTCATGTGCCTTTGATGTCCTGCTATCACCTGTACTATTATGTATTTGCTATTGTCCATGATACTCCTAGCTACTATGCTAAACTCTAATTTTAATTCTTCCCCGATGGATTGAGTAGCAAGTACTAATACCACCACCTGAGGTTTCCTTAAAATATAAAGTTTAGATAGTATGACTGTACCTGCAAAAAAGAACACAACATTAGCAAAAAATTGATCCTTCATGTTCTCCCCTAAACAGGTTTGAGCATGAAACATCCCATCTATAGATCCTGCATCCTCACACACCCCAGTGTGTCCTCCTCTTACTAGTTCTTGTAAATTTTGACCCTCAAGTATGGACATTGTAGCTTGTCCTCATTTACTATTCTCCTCCCTTGTGAATCCAACTCCCAAAAGTCATGGCATTCAATGTTCCCATAATCCAGTGCAAAATTTGCCAAATGATCTGCTAATTTGTTTCCTTCTCTAAAAATATGGGATATCCTGATACTGCAACCTTCCATTAGCTCCTTTATCTCCTCCATCAAGTCCACAATAGTCCAAGGGGGTTTCCATGCTTCCTCTATAATGTTTTTCATCAACATGGAATCAGTTTGTAACCAAACTTGAGAGTAATTTTTATCCCTGCATATCCTTAAAGCCTCCAGGATTGCCACAGCTTCAGCTTCATTATTTGATCCCTCAACAATCTGCTTTCCCAGTGCATATTTTACCTCTCCAGCCTCATCTCTACAACAAACACCAATAGCACTCCTGCCTGGGTTCCCTCTTGATGCCCCATCTGTGTTAACTTTGATCCAACCCTGTTGAGGAAATTCCCATATTACTTTGTAATATTTGAGCCTAGGTGTGTAGTTTTCCATCATTAGCAGTAAGTCACTCCATCTATGAGGTACCCTTAGTCCAGGTTTTCTTAAGTTTACCAAGTATTGGAGGCTAGTTGACACTTGGTAAATAACCCTACTCACTGAGACAGCATCTCCATGTTTCAGGCTGTTCCTCCTCTTCCAAAGTTCCCAAACTATGCATGATGGTAGAGCCTGCATCACTGGCTTCAACCTCTGCACCACTGGTGCAGTCCAGCATTTAATTATAGCCTGGTGTAATGACAACCCCTGTACAGCAATGCCTGATCTCTGTAGGAAATATTTCCATACAACTTCTGCAGCTTTAGATGAAAAGAACAGGTGCACAAGTGATTCCTCCTTAGGCTTAGCACAACACCAGCACCTAGATGGCATATGGTATCCAATCTTTTTCATGAAATCATCCAAAGGTAATTTTGCTTTCCAAACTTTCCACATAAAGAAGGAAATTTTGAAGGGAAGTCCCTTCACCCATATCATCTTATAAGCTACCCTAGGATCTTCTCTCCTTCTCAAATATTCCCATGCTGTTTTTACAGAAAAATTGCCTCTAGTTTCAAGCATCCAAAAGGGAACATCAAGAACATTCTGCTGGAAGGGAGGAGTAATCCTCTCCATGATGTGCATAGCTAAATCTTCTGGAAGAATCTGCAGTAGCCTATTAGTATCCCATGCTCCATTAATCACTACATCAGTCACATTGATTATATCTTCATCAATACCAAAATTCTGTGGTACCAGAAAATAAAGGGCTCCCAGTCCAGTCCAATTATCATACCAAAACATAGAAGATCCCATTCTCAACTTCCAGATGATTTGATGTTCTATTAAGTCTCTACAGTCAAGCATCTTCCTCCATACATGAGATCCTTCCCTCCATGGCACAATTACTGCATTTAGTTTCTTGCAGTACTTCTGAGACATAAATGCACTCCATAGGCTTGGCTTAGTCCTGAAATTCCACCACAGTTTGCAAAAGAGAGCTTTAGACACATCATGAAGTGACCTGAATCCTATTCCTCCCTCTTCACATGGCATACATAATGTAGACCATGCTGCCCAATGCCTACTTTGACCTCCCACAGCACTGCTCCAGAAAAATTGTGCAAAAATCTTGTGCAACCTATTTATCACAAAATTAGGAGGATTTACAGCAGATAGCAGATGTACAGGCATACTTTGTAATACACTAGAGATCAGTACTGCTCTCCCTCCAATAGATAATAGCTTTCCTTTCCATGCTTGTAGTTTGTCCATAATCTTTGATATCATAGGTTGGTAATATTCCAATTTTCTCCTTGCATAAAATATAGGACAACCCAAATATGTGAAGGGAAACTCCTGCCTCACTATGCCTGTTACCCTTTCAACCTTTCTTACAACTTCTGAGTCAGTCAAGTGATGCATATATACAGCTGATTTAGTTTTGTTAATCAACTGTCCTGAAGCAGCTTCATATAGGTAAAGAATTTCCATTACTAACCTCAAGGATGTAGCATCTGATGAGCAGAAGATGATTGTATCATCTGCATAAGCAAGATGATTAATCTTTGGACTCCACTTGGGCAGTCCATAACCACAAAAATACAGATTTGAGTGGAGAGAATTTAGACCCCTTGAGAGAGCTTCAGCAGCTATGATGAACAGAGTTGGAGATAGAGGATCTCCCTGTTTTACACCCCTTGATGATTTGAAAAAACCATAGGACTGCCCATTTATCAACACAGAATACCAATTATTCCCTACCAGATCAAAGATCATTCCTATAAATCTTTCACAGAAACCAAATTTCCTCAGCATCTTAGTAAGAAACAACCATGATAACCTGTCATAGGCCTTTGTCATATCTAGTTTCATCACCACATTAGGTCCTGCCTTTGTTCTTAACCTAATATCTGTGATGATTTCCTGAGTCAATAACACATTTTCCACTATACTTCTGCCCTTTACAAATCCTGCTTGTTCTTCTGAGATTATCTTAGGCAATATATCAACCAACCTTTCATGTATGATTCTAGAGAATATTTTGTTGATAAAATTGCTAAGACTAATTGGCCTAAGATCTGAGAAAGTACTGACCTCTTTCTTTTTTGGAAGAAGAACCAAATTTGTATGTGTGATATATTTAGGCAATTGCTGACCACTGAAAAAATGTAGGACCATTGCATATATATCTTCTCCAATAATGTCCCAACATGAGTGATAGAAAGCTCCAGTAAAGCCATCTGGTCCACTTGCTGAATCTCCATTCAGACCCTCCACTGCCTTCTTCACCTCCTCTATTGTAGGGACTGCTACCAGCTTAAGATTCTGTTCATCTTCAATTAATCTAGGTACATGTTCCATGATGTAAAAATTAGAAGGAGTAACAGATTCAGTGAATTGTTCCTTATAAAATGAAACTGCTTCTTCTGCAATATCCCCATCTTCGGTTTTAGGGCTTTTTTTTTTTTTTTTTTAAGCAATCCACTAGGCAAGGCCTAGGGCTAGTTTTTATTTATATAAGTACGAAAAAAAACAAATAAAATGTCATGTGATCCTACCAAGCGTACAAAATAAAACTGAATTCTACATAATTCCTATTATCAAAATTGAGCAATATACTCAACTTTGATATCACAAGAGATGTACTAAAAAATGTATGAAAAACTAGCCCAAGAAAATACATCACAGCAGCCCAATCCTTTAGCTCCATAATTATTGCAAAATCGGCCAGCCCAGAATAAGCATAGAATTTTCGCAAATAGCCTCCAAGTTGCACATGAAGCCCAGACGCACGAATTGCAGAAATAGCCATGGCCTCCATAATTCTTCCAAATACAGCCAGCCCAGAGACGCATAGGATTTGCGAAAATAACCTCGAAATTGCACAAACAGCCTTAATTTGGTTATTTGCTCCTAGCCCATGATGTGGATAATTCATGCAAACCAGCAGCCCAGTCCGTATGATCTCTCCCTTGTATAAAACCCATCTTGATATTATTATTTCCAGGCCCAAACATAAGCCCAGACCATAGATCTTGCACTGATAGCCACCTCCCATCCAATTACATTTACTTGAATAGCCAGATTCTCTGTCCACTGTAATAAATTGCACACATGACCTCTGATTTATACTTCTCTTCACACAACACGTGTATCTGTATAACATATATCTCATTATACACCGACAGACTCCACTACCCATTTCATATTCCCAAGTCATTTCCTCTCTCCTCAGACTCCTCTGCTCCCATTGAAGGTCATCTAGGTATTGTCGCCTCTCTCTCTCTTCCAGTATCTTCTTCATTTCTGCTTTAATCCCCTGTTCTAACTTCATTTCTGCTTTGTATCTTCATGAATCTACTTGAATCTATCTGGGTCGTCTTCTGATAGTGATTTTGGACCTCTTGATTCTTCCTTGTAGCTATTGCAGCTACTGTGAACAGGGAACATCTCTCCAAAAGCTCACATAGGTAATATCGACTCTCTTCCTCTTTATTTTTTGTTCGATTTTTGCTCAAGTTTACTCTTCTAACTTCACTTCTGCTCTGTATCTTCATTAATCTACATGAATCTGTATGACTTATCTGCTGAGGGTGATTTTGGATCTTATCAATTCTGTCCTGAAGAACCCCTAGGTAGTATCGATTCTCTCCCTCTTTCTTTTGTGCTTTATCTTCTTCATCCTTGCTCCACTCGATTATACTAACTCCATTACTTCTTTGAATCCTCATGCATGTACCTGAATCCGTATGCCTCGTGTTGTGGGGATGTTTTTGAGGCCCATAAATCATCTTTCCAGCTGCTGCAACCGCTGTAAAGGCCCTAGTGGATTTCACTGTGAGAGCTTCGAACGAGTTTGTACTCTCCCCTCCCTTATAGATTGATGTAATAGAAAAACCTGAGTGTATGTCATTTCTGTAACCATTGTCCTTATTAATTTCCTCTTCATTTTGCATCATCCAGTTAAAATCTCTAATGATTTTACTGTCTGCAAACTGTACAACTATAAGCCCCAAATTTGTTACTGACAGTATTTGCATGTTTGCACTAAAATAGAATCTTGCAATCCCGTATGATATCATGCAATTGATCTTCTTTGCAACCACTCCATAGTCTAGCTTTAATTTAGCTCCGGTGGATTGAGTACATAGTACTAATACCACCACCTGGAGCCTCTTTAAAACGTAGATTATAGATATGACTGCAATGACTGTTAAAAACCACTTATATGTTTGTTCTTTTTGCAACATATTATGCAGTGACTTTTCTTTGTGTATGCTGTTGTTGATGAGTTGCAAATTTGTCCTTGTGCTATTGTTTAGATGTAACTTAAATCCATTGGAATGAATGCATAACATTAATACCACCAATGAACCTCCATTACACCTTTTAACAATAACAAAGTCCAAAAACTGTGTAAACAGACTACTTGAGCTTTCATCTGGACCCCTGAATATTCTCTGACCTTTATGTCCTCCTCCCAAAAGGATTTGGACATTGCTTGACTCCCTGTATGTATTTCCATGACATTTTCCAAAAGAATTGATTCCCTCTTCTACAGATGCATCATCCATCTGACTTCCTATGCTTTGGAAATCAAATGTCTGCACTCTATATGTCTGTGTGCTCCTATGTATGCACTTGTTTTTTGAACTGCTTGTCCTCACTATGAATGCCCTTAGTACTATACTATATTCTATACTTAAATCTACCCAAATGGAATGAGTACTGAGTACTAATACCACCATCTTAAGTTTCATTAAAGTATAGGATATAGATAGCATAGCTGTACCTGCAAAAAAGAAAAACAGATTAGTAATAAATGCTCCACTCATATTCTCCTCTATCCAGATTTGAGTATGAGTGATGCAATAAGTAACCCCTGTTTCTAATTCACCCCAGGCCTCCTTTTCTTCTGCTAACTTCTTGCAACTCTTACTCTCAAAACAGGGCATTGCATCTTATCTTCATTCACCAGCCTTCTACCTTGACTGTCCAGGTCCCAAAAGCCATAACATTCCATGTCTCCCTCATCCAAAGCATAATTTGCTAAGTGATCTGCTAAATGATTTCCTTCCCTGAATGTATGTGATATTCTGAAATTAAACTCCCCTTTCAATCTTATTATTTCCTCTATCTGATCAACAATACACCAGGGGGGCTTCCATAATCCATCAATTATGTTCTTCAAAAGTAATGAATCAGTCTGCAACCAAATCTGACTGCAATTCATTGCTCTACACATTCTTAAGGTCTCCAGAATTGCTGTTGCCTCTGCTTCAGTGTTTGTACCCTCTCTGATCTCCTTCCCCAGTGCATATTTTACTTCTCCTGCTTCATCTCTCAAACAGAAACCTATGGAACTTCTCCCAGGATTACCCCTACATGCTCCATCAGTGTTAACCTTTACCCAACCAGATTGTGGAAATTCCCATATGACCTTCTCATGCTTTAGTGTTGGTGTATATTGCTCCAGCATTTGTAATATTTCTGACCAGTTGTGTGGGACCTGTAAACCTGGCTTCCTTGATTGCACCAACTTTTGCAGAGTAGATGAGACTTGATAGATTACCCTGCTTACTGACACAGCAGTCCTATATTTCAAAGAATTTGTCCTCTTCCATAGCTCCCAGACAATACATGCTGGCAAAGCTTGCATTATTGGCTTCAATCTAGGAATTACTTTAGCCATCCAGCATTTTGTGATTGCCTGGTGTAAAGATATGCCTTCTACTGCAATTCCTGCCCTCCTAAGAAAATATCTCCATACAATTCTAGCTGCATTAGATGAGTAGAATAAGTGAACAAGTGATTCCTCCT
The DNA here is from genome assembly GCF_001879085.1 of Nicotiana attenuata. NCBI lineage: Eukaryota > Viridiplantae > Streptophyta > Magnoliopsida > Solanales > Solanaceae > Nicotiana > Nicotiana attenuata. The sequence goes on from NW_017674585.1 coordinate 26,100, forward strand.
TAGGCTCAGCACAACACCAACATTTAGATGGCATGAAATATCCTAGTCTTCTCATAAAATCATCTAAAGGTAATTTGGCTTTCCACACCTTCCACATAAAGAAAGATATCTTGAAAGGCAACCCTTTGACCCAAATCCTATTATAGGCAATGCTAGGATTATTTCTTCTTCTCAGATATTCCCATGCAGACTTAACTGAAAAATTACCTCTTGTTTCAAGCATCCAGAATGGTTTGTCTAATTCACTGTGTTCCATGGGTGGCTTAATGTTTTGTACAATATGTTGTGCTAAATCTTCTGGTAGGATGTCATGTAATCTCTCCACATTCCATCTTCCATCTTGCACCAGTTCATTAACATTCTGAATATCCTCATCTATAGCAAAATTTGGAGGGAGTTGAAAGTATAATGCTCCCAATTCAGTCCAGTTATCATACCAGAATAATGTAGATCCCATCCTCAACTTCCAATATATTTGGTGTTCAATCAAGTCCCTGCATTCCAACATCTTTCTCCACACATGTGATCCATCTCTCCATGGTACTATGACTGCATTAAGCTTCTTACAGTACTTCTGACTCATAAAGGAACTCCACAGACTAGGCTTTGTTCTGAAATTCCACCATAATTTACAAAATGAAGCCTTAGAAACATCATGCAAGGATCTGAAAGCTATACCTCCTTCCTCATAAGGCATACAAAGATTAGTCCATGAAGCCCAGTGTCTAGAAATTCCCCCCACATTGCTACTCCAAAAGAATCTTGCAAAAATTTTGTGCAATCTGTTGATGACATAGTTTGGAGGATTCACTGCTGATAAAAGATGAACAGGCATACTCTGAAGTACATTGTTAATTAGTACAGCCCTACCACCTATTGAAAGCAATTTGCCTTTCCAAGATTGAAGCCTATCCATGACCTTAGTGATCAAAGCTTCATAGTAATCCATTCTCCTTCTTGCATAAAATATTGGACAACCTAAGTATGTAAAGGGGAAATCTTTCTTTCCTATACCTGTAATCCTTTCCACCTTGCTAGTCACTTCAGGATCTGTTAAATGATGCATATATATGGCAGATTTAGCCTTATTTACTAGTTGCCCAGAAGCTGCCTCATATGCATGTAGAATTTCCATGACAAGCCTCAAAGAAGTATCATCAGAGGAGCAGAAAATTATAGTGTCATCAGCATAAGATAGGTGATTTATTTTTGGGCTCCACTTTGGTAATCCAAACCCACAGAAGTATAAATTATAATGTAAAGCATTTAGGCCTCTTGATAGTGCTTCAGCAGCTAGAATGAACAAAGTAGGTGACAAAGGATCACCTTGCTTAACTCCCCTTGTAGAATTGAAAAAACCTTTTGGTTGACCATTAATAAGGATAGAATACCAATTGTTTCTAACCAAATCAAAGATCAAACCAATAAAAGCTTCTGAGAAACCCAGTTGCCTCAGCATTTTGGTCAGGAAAAGCCATGATAGTCTATCATATGCCTTTGCCATGTCCAGCTTAATGACCACATTTGGACCTCCCTTAGTTCTAAGCCTTATATCAGTGATGATTTCTTGAGTTAGAAGAACATTCTCTATTATACTTCTTCCCTTCACAAAACCTGTCTGTTCCTCTGAAATCAAATTAGGTAACATTTCAACCAGTCTCTCATGAATCACTCTTGAAAAAATCTTGTTCACAAAATTGCTGAGACTGATAGGTCTCATATCTGCAAAAGTCTGAACCACCTTCTTTTTTGGTAAAAGTACCAAATTGGTGTGAGTCACACTCTTAGGAAGCTGCTGCCCACAGAAAAATGCTTTCACCATGTCAACCACATCAGCTTCAATTATATCCCAGCATTTATGATAAAAAGCCCCTGTGAATCCATCAGGACCACCTGCAGAGTCCCCATTCAGTCCCATAACTGCTCTCTTTACTTCCTGTGCTGTAGGTAATGCCATCAACCTCTCATTTTGTTCAACAGTAACCATAGAGGGAACATAATTAAGAATACTAAAGTCAGTAGGAATTGAACTTTGTGTAAATTGCTCCTTATAAAAATTTACTGCCTCTTCTGCAATTAGCTCTTCTTCTTCTATCCAGTTACCTCTACTGTTTTGAATTCTATTAAGCTTCAATCTCTTCCTTCTCCCCTTAACTTGAGCATGGAAAAATTTAGTGTTTCTGTCACCATCCTTAAACCACATCATGCCGGATTTTTGCCTCCAAAATTCCTCCTCCAATGACAAATACTTGATCATTTCAGCTTGAACTTTATGCAATCTTTGTCTGTTCAGCTGAGTAGGATTGATTTCAAATTGCCTTTCATGGACCAAAACTACCTCCTCTAAACTTGCAATCTTCTGAAATAAATCACCATAAGTAGCTCTACTCCAGACTGATAGTGCCTTTTTGAGTTTTTTCAATTTGAAATTGAAAATTACAAATGGATTAGCACTAAAATCTGCAGACCAGTTCTCCTTCACTACTTCTAAGAAAGATTCATGCTTTGTCCAAAAATTAAGAAATCTGAATGATTTCTTAATGGGAGGGGATTCAATGTCACATTTTAACAACAATGGACAGTGATCAGATCCTGTTTTTGATAAATGAGTCACCTCTAAACCAGGGAAAGATTGCTGTAATTCCATGTTACCCAAACATCTGTCTAACCTTTTAAATATGCAATCCTCCTCTGATCTTCCATTCCACCAGGTGTAAATACTTCCTTTAAAACCCAAGTCAGTCAGGTTGCAGGTGTTAATACAATGACTGAAATCATCAACTTCATTGATGTGTACAGGTAAACCACCAAACTTCTCCTCCTCATCCCAAATCACATTAAAATCACCTCCAACAAGCCATGGGGCTGTCATGTCACTAGCCATAGCATACAGAGAGTCCCATAATTCAATTCTCTCTATTGCATCACACTTGGCATATACTAAAGTCAGAATTAGCTCCACATGAGTTTCTGTGTGAAACAATCTTAAAGTCAGTTGCTGAACCATGTTGTATAGTATTGTCACTTCAAAAACCTCATCTATGAGAGCCCAGATTTTGTTTGAAATATTAACCACTGCCTGTGACAGACCAATTCTTCTTCTATACATCTCAAGTTTTCCTGCTTGCTGCATGGGCTCTAAAATCCCTATGAATTCAAAATGATGTTGTCTATGCATTGTAATGAGTCTTTCAAAGGCCTGTTTAGTGTTAACAGACCTCACATTCCAAATGATGGCATCCATATCAAAGATTTTGATTTTTGGACAGAGTTCTCCTTGTTTGTACACCTCCTGCTTGAACAGTTGATGTCTCCTTTGATTGCTTCCTTCTACCCTTAGCTGCTGATTTGACTTGATCTATTTGTCTTGGTGATGAATCCCCTTGCCTAGCTACATTTAGGAAATTCTGTGCAGTGGATTCCTCATCCATATCAGTGCCTGTATCCCCATCTTTTTCACCTAACTTTTTTCCTTTATCTGTAGTTAACATAGTAGTAGCCTGAATGTTAGGAATTATTGCATGGTCAGACTGTTTTTTATCCACCTTGACCACTATAGGAGCTGAATTGTTGTCCCTCTCTGTTTTCTCACCTATAATTGTGACCTCATTGTCATTTTTCTCCTCTGTTTTTTGTTCTGTTCCCCCTGGATCTGTGATATTGATATTCACTTTATTTGCTGTTTCAACCTCTGCATTATCACCAGCATGTGGAATAACTGTTTCCTCCAGTTCCTTTGAGCCCATTGTTTTGCCTCCTTCTTGCTGTTTTGTTCCTTCAACTTCCTGTGTATTTGTCTCAGCTTCATTTTGTATATTAACCATGTTGCTTTGTTCCCCATTTCCAATTTGTTGTTGCTTGTTTTCCACTTGATCATTGGTAGTTTTTTGACCATCTGATGAGCCTACACCCTTAGCTTTGCCATTCACACTTTGATCTCCCTCCTCCAATGCATCTCCACCAAACTCCTCATCACTGTGCATGACATCTGGAATTGTTCCTTCTTCTGCATCCTCTTCAGTTTGATTAGCCCATAGTTTGCCTCCAGTCCACTTAACTTTTTCACTGTTTTTGAAAATTTCAAAATCTGGGTCCACTATGTTTTCCTCAGGATTGTTCTTTGCAAGATCAGCCTCTACCATTGTGTCTTGAGATGGTACCTCTTGAATTGAAGTGTTCATTGCAACATTATTAATCTTGAAAGCTCTATTCACCCATGCTGCAGTAGTTTCCATTTCCTTGAGATCATTATATCTTTGGTCTTTGTTTTTTGTTGCATCAGCTTCCTTTTGTTTGTTGATTCCTGCTGGATTTGCACTATTAGCTGGCATCACATCTGTCTTGTGTTTTCTATCATTGTTCCCTCTGCCACCACCAGGAGAACTGGGCACGAAAATTTGAGTTGTAGAATTCAAATTACCAGTTTCTTTAGCTATAGGTACTGCATATTGATTCGATTGAGTCTCCACCAATGCCAACTGATTATTAGTATTCTCCTCTCCTTCTTCTACTCCCAAAATAGCAAACTTATTAGTGGTATGCAGCTGATCATTCTTCTTATCAACAGGAACAATCTCCTTCCCATGATGAACATTACTTTCCACCAGCTTTGCTGCTCCTCCCTTTTGTTTATCAACTGATGGTCTATTCTCTACCACATCTGCTGCCTGCTTATCCTTGCCCTGTATTCTCCTATCTCTAACCTCCTTCCATTGAGCACCTTGATTCCCTACAATCTTGCCACTTGATAGGATCATCAAAGGTGCCTCATCTTTATTCTTTCCCTTAGTTCCAGTATCCTTTTTGGCATTGTCCTTCTGCTGTTGTTCCTTTCTGTTACTCAACAAATCAGGATTTAATCTCCAACACTCAAACATATCATGACCTTGTAGCTTGCACTCTTTGCAATATTTAGGAAGGTAATCATAATTTATGTTTACCCACTCAGTTCTCATCTCCCCAGAATCCTCATTCACAATATCCATACGTACCTTCTTAGGAAGATCAGCCATTAAATCCACCAAAACTTTCACACGAGCACAACTAGGCCTAGTTTTATTAACAGTAGCTTGATCAAGATGAATAGGTTTACCAACTGCAGAAGCTAGTGAAAATAGACACTCTTTAACAAAATATGTTGGCAATAAATTTAGGGAAAGAAATCCATGCCATAACCTTTGGTGTCTCCTCATCTACTTTAACTTAGAATCATATATCAAGGTTCTTAACTGGTATTCATCTCCAAATTTGTCTTTGACATAATGTACTCCCTTGGATGAAAATTCAATAAAGTCCTGCCTATATAGTTAACGAACTAGCACATGCCTGTCACGTAAGAAACCAATCTTGCACTCGCCTTTAATCCCGCATTGAATAGGCAAAATTCGACGTAGTTCATTAATTTCAGGCCATCCGTAAGAAAATTTACATACAACAGCGTATTGTTAACCTTCAATTACATTCATGCGTTCCACTTCAGATTCAGTAAAACAAACCAATGGTTGTCCTTGGTGTAATATAGCTGCCTAATCGCAATTGGTTCAATTACTGCTGCTCGTTCATCCATAGCAGTGCTGTTCGACATTTTTTCACTGCTTTCGCATAGTTCATAGAGGCTGCTTGTTCGCTAGGCAAATTGTAGGGATGCGCATTGGTATTTGTCATCGCTGGGGGCTGGGAACGGTGGGTGGGGGTTGGGGAGGCAGCCAGCCATCGCTGGTGGCTGGCCGCCGGCCACAGTGGCCATGGTGCCGGAATTGATCTTTCTCCTACTAAAAATAAAAATCGCCTAATTCTAGAGAGAAGGCAGAGAAAATTTTGGTTTGGGCTTAGGGCTTTTTTTTTTTTATAGCAATCCACTAGGCATAGCCTAGGGCTAGTTTTTATTTATAAATAAAACAAACAAGCACAATGTCATGAATCCTAACGGATGTACGAAAAGAAATAAAAATTCTACATCGCGAATTATGCAAATTGTACTATTCTCACAAATATTCAACATACAATTCACACACACACAACTCATACATTCTCAATATAAACAAGGTATATCTAAACCAAAGAACAAGAGGATAAGCAAAAAAGTTAGAAGAACATCACAGAAAGTAGAAATGCAGAAATTGTGTGATGAAACTAATATTGACAAAGGTATGACAGTTATCATGGTTGTTTCTTACTAGATGCTGAGGAATTGGTTTTGTGAAAGATTTATAGGAATGATCTTTGATCTGGTAGGGAATAATTGGTATTCTGTGTTGATAAATGGGCAGTCTATGGTTTTTTCAAATCATCAAGGGGTGTAAAACAGGGAGATCCTCTATCTCCAACTCTGTTCATCATAGCTGCTGAAGCTCTCTCAAGGGGTCTAAATTCTCTCCACTCAAATCTGTATTTTTGTGGTTATGGACTGCCAATGGAGTCCAAGATTAATCATCTTGCTTATGCAGATGATACAATCATCTTCTGCTCATCAGATGCTACATCCTTGAGGTTAGTAATGGAAATTCTTTACCTATATGAAGCTGCTTCAGGACAGTTGATTAACAAAACTAAATCAGCTGTATATATGCATCACTTGACTGACTCACAAGTTGTAAGAAAGGTTGAAAGGGTAACAGGCATAGTGAGGCAGGAGTTTCCCTTCACATATTTGGGTTGTCCTATATTTTATGCAAGGAGAAATTGGAATATTACCAACCTATGATATCAAAGATATGGACAAACTACAAGCATGGAAGGGAAAGCTATTATCTATTGGAGGGAGAGAGTACTGATCTCTAGTGTATTAAAGTATTGCCTGTACATCTGCTATCTGCTGTAAATCCTCCTAATTTTGTGATGAATATAGTTGCACAAGATTTTTGCACAATTTTTCTGGAGCAGTGCTGTTGGAGGTCAAAGTAGGCATTGGGCAGCATGGTCTACATTATGATGCCATGTGAAGAGGAGGAATAGGATTCAGGTCACTTCATGATGTGTCTAAAGCTCTCTTTTGCAACTGTGGTGGAATTTCAGGACTAAGCCAAGCCTATGGAGTGCATTTATGTCTCAGAAGTACTGCAAAAACTAAATGCAGTATTTGCCATGGAGGGAAGGATCTCATTATGGAGGAAGATGCTTGACTGTAGAGACTTAATAGAATCAAATCATCTGGAAGTTGAGAATGGGATCTTCTATGTTGGTATGATAATTGGACTGGACTGGGAGCCTTTATTTTCTGGTACCACAGAATTTTGGTATTGATGAAGATATAATCAATTGACTGATTTAGTGTCAATGGAGCATGGGTACTAATAGACTACTGCAGATTCTTCCAGAAGATTTAGCTATGCACTATGAGAGGAATTAATCCTCCTCTCAGCAGAAGTTCTTGATGTCCCTTTTGGATGCTTGAAACTAGAGGCAATTTTCTGTAAAGAAGCATGGGAATATTTGAGAAGGAGAAGATCCTAGGTAGCTTAAGATGATATGGGTGAAGGGCTTCCTTTCAAAATTTCTTCTTTATGTGGAAAGTTTGGAAAGCTAAAATTACCTTTGGATGATTTATGAAAAAGATAGGCTACCATATGCCATCTAGGTGCTGGTGTTTGTGCTAGCCTAAGGAGGAATCACTTGTGACCTGTTCTTTTCATCTAAAGCTGCAGAAGCTTGTATGGAATATATTCCTACAGAGGTCAGGCATTGCTGTACAGGGGTTGTCATTCATCAGGCTATAATTAAATGCTGGACTGCACCAGTGGTCAGAGGTTGAAGCCAGTATGCAGGCTCTACCATCATGCATATTGGGACTTTGGAAGAGGAGAACAGCCTGAACATGGGATGCAGTCTCAGTGAGTAGGGTTATTTACCAAGTGTCAACTAGCCTCCAATACTTGGTAATTAAGAAAGCCTGGACTAAGGTACCTCATAGAGGAGTGACTTACTATATGATGGAAAACTAACACCTAGGCTCAAATACTATAAGTCATATGGGAATTTCCTCAACAGGGTTGGATCAAAATTAACACAGATGGGGCATCAAGAAGGGAACCCAGGCAGGAGTGCTATTGGTGTGTGTTGTAGAGATGAGGCTGGAGAGGTAAATATGCAATGGGAAAGAGATTGCTGAAGGATCAAATAATGAAGCTGAAGCTGTAGCAATCCTGGAGGCTTTAAGGATATGCAGAGAATAATTACTCTCAAGTTTGGTTCAAACTGACTCCATGTTGATGAAAAACATTATGAGAAACATGGAAACCCCTTGGATATTGTGGACTTGATGGAGGAGATAAAGGACTAATGGAAGGTTGCAGTATCAGGATATCCCATATTTTTGAGAGAAGATTAGCAGATATTTGGAATTTTGCACTGGGATATGGGACATTGAATGCCATGACTTTTGGGGTTGGATTCAACAAGGAGGATAGTAAATGAGACAAGCTACATGTCCATACTTGAGGGTCAAAGTTTCAAAGTAGAGGAGACCACTGGGGTGTTGAGGATACAGGATCCATAGATGTGATTTTTCATGTTCAAACTTTTTCTAGGGGAGAACATGAAGGATCAATTTTTTGCTAATGATGTGTTCTTTTTTGCAGTAAATTTTATAATTGTATATTTAAGGAAAGGTGTGTATTACTTGTTACTCGGAGTAAATTAGAGTTTAGCTAGTCATAGGACATGAACATAGATAATGAGTACAGTGAGTAGAGGATCAAAGGCACATAAGAAATTAATATCAAGGCACATATTAAAAGAAACACAAGCAAACACTTGGCAACTTGACCAAGAAAATTTTCTGCAGAGAATCTCCAGCAAATGCATCTGGTTGATGCGTCTTCCCTTGACAATCTACTTGTGTATTAGTACTTCTTACTAATCAAGGGAGAAGCAAGAAGAAAGTACAAATATCCAAATCAAACAAAATTAACACAAAAGAAAGCAAGCATATATGGGTTTACATATAGCAATAATTTGACTCTTGTTTAAGAACTCAGGTGGTGGTATTAGTACTATGTACTCAACCACCGGAGTTAATAAATCTAGAGTAAGAGGTTGCAAAGAAGATCAATTGCAAGATCATACAAGTTAAGTTTTTTGTACAACAATGACTCACTGTCAGAATTAGAAACAAGCTGCACAGCTTTGGCTTTTATATGCATTTGCAGACAGTAAAATCTAATTAGTGATTTACTGATGATGCAAAAGAAAGGAAATAAGAGAGACAAGGGTACAACAAAATACATCCGTCTTCTATGATACAAAATCACGGGAGGAGAGTACAAACTCGATTGAAGTTCTCACAGCAATCCACTGAGGTGCAGAGGTGTGGTGATGATGGGTTCTGAAGATGGCAAACACTGGTTCTTCAGAGCAGCTGCAGTTAAACAGGACTTTGTAGTCATCTTCAGTCCTCAACAACCATTGATTCAGGGTACATACAAAAGATTCACATAAGAAATGGAGTTAGTCCATTCGATTTTGAACAAATGAATGAATCATAGAGAGAAGTGAAGAGAGAGGAGGTCGATATTACCTAGGGCGAACAGTGGAAATAAAGACAGAAAGATACATATGGACAACAGTGTAATAAAGGGTGTATAGTGGGAAACCGCGTATGATTAGGAAATGAGAGTGCAGGGGTATATTTGCAAATATGCGTACTTTTGCGTTATTGGGGTACTCATCAAACCGTATCATCTTGCTTGGGCTGTGGACATAAAAAGGTGGACATTGGGCCTGCATAAGCATGTGGCTAATTTGTTCAAATTTCAGGAGATGGGGAACATTTGAGTAATTGGGCTATTTCTGCAAAGCAGTAAGTTGTTAATATGGCTGTTACAGGGGAGGCTCTGTTGTGCAATCAGTTAGCACTCACGCTGTTGCTTATTGTCAATTTGCAAACAGTGGCTATTGCTGCAATTCATGCGTTTGGGATGGGGTGCAATCTGGAGGCTTCGATGCAATCCTATGTGTTCTTTGGGCTGGACGTGTCTCTTCTTTGGGGAGTGGGCTTGCGTCTTTATTTTCTTGGACTAGTTTTGATGCAATTTTGAGTAGAATTTTTTGTGATATCAATTTTGAGTATAATG